>NW_006159452.1:2186934-2207725 GCF_000334495.1 Tupaia belangeri chinensis | reverse complement strand
TTATTAATATATGTTTGATTTGATACTTAATATATATGTATTGAATGAGTGAACATATGACCATAAGAACTTCAAGAAGATTATTCTATAAGCAGCAGTAGATTTTGAGCAGAGGCGGAAAGTCAAGGAAGTCAACCAATATGGAAAATATTGGGAAAATTGACTGGATATTAATGAACAGGTGAAATAAACTGGAAGAGAAAATATTCTTGTTAGAGTAGTAGAAGAGCTCTTGGAAAGGTACATATAGATATTAGATGTATAGAGTTATGCATATTAAATCATATAGGAATATATCAAAAAATTATGGAAAATGTAATTAAAGTCAGTTTATTTTAGAGCAAAACACAATCCATGTTTAGTTTTTCCTTGTATTGTTCACTCTCCATTAAATTTCTGAAAACTGTGTATATATATTTTATTATTTAGTTAATAGAAAGCTTATAAATATTTCTGAGAAAGAATTAAAGGATAAAGTTTAAAAAAAGAGAGTTTTTAAAAAATTAATCTGATAGCTTACCAAAGGAATTGTAATTTAGGAAGTTTTTTAAAGTTTTGTTAACTTGTAATTTACCAAATGGAGGTGGTGACTGACATCTTAATCATAAGAATATAAAGAGAAGTATTCTTGATATAGATATGATGTGAATAATTCCAATCAAATTTCTTTTAATTTTCCAATTTTTTCTTTTATTTTCATTGCCATATAATTTGAGCATAATAAAGTGGCAAACTGCTCAAGAATTGTTATGCAATTTATTGAATAAATGCATTAATTCTTTGTAGTTGCCATGAGGAATTACAGTCTTTTAGTGGCTTAATACATCAGAGATTGATTATCTGACAATTTTGTAGATCAGAAGTCTGATGTGAATGTCCTTGACTTAATATCAAAGGGCTAGCATGGCACATTTCTTTCTGGGAAGACCTGTAGGACTCATTTCCTAGTCATTTTCTGGTTGTAGAGGTTCTCCTGAATTGCCTTGATGCATGGCCTTCTTCCATCTTTGAAGTCAGCAATAGTAATTCAAGCCCTTCTTGAGCAGCCATCTCTTTGTCCCTCTGATTCCCTCTTCCACTTTTAAATACCCTTGAGATTACATGGGCCAACCTGGATAATTCTGGATAAACTCTGTTCTTTGACGTCATCTGATTAGCACTTCATTCCCTCTGCAACCTTAATTGTTTTGTGCCATCTATAAATAGTCCAGTTTATTGGGATTATAATGTGAACATCTTTGAGGAAACGGATTATTCTGCCTGCTACAATAAATAACATGGGTGTATATTTTAGCTGGAAATACATCTGAAGGATGTATTTTGACATAGTAACAGCACATAAATTAAAGATTATATTTACAAGTGTATAATACACAGTTTTGAAGTATGAAATACATTTTTCTATTTAGTACTATTAAATCTGAAGTTTTTATTTCATATATACATATATACATATATATATATATATACATATATATATATATATTAAGTTAGCAGTATTTCAACTCTTATTTTATAATTAACTTAAGTAAGAAATGTAATTATTTCCAGAGTGAAGATTGAAAGTTTTACATCTAAATTTACAGAGACTATTGAAAAACAATATTTTGTTCATATATATACTTTTTTTAAAAAAATTTATAGATTTTTGCTATAGGGTGTGTACACTTGCTGGAGAAACAAAGAGAGACAGAGACACAGAAAGTGAGAAGTCAACCCCCAGCGGGGATGGCCACAGCACAGTCCCTTTTCCTCCATTCTCTTCTCAGGATCTTGGGTAAGTTTAAGGCTGCGTAAGTTTTAGGCTGCCGAGTCCGGGACTCAAACCACAATCAACATGAGAGTAAAGTGACATAACCATTAGGCAATTTGAAAAATTGGGGTAATAATTATAGGGAGTTAGTGAAGTGAGAAAGTTATGAAATGAGCTTTTCTATTCCAAACTTACAATTTTACCAACTAGTATGTGGTATGTTAATAATCACTACATGAAAATGGAGAAGTAGTATTTGTTTAACTACAGTTCACTGACACATCTTACTTCCATCTGATGCATTAAACTATCAAATATTAATAGTGGTTCTGTGCTTTTATGTTAGGCTGAGATGTTTGTGTCCAGATATATGTACATACATTTTGGGGAGGTTAAAAAAGACAATATTACAAATTCCTGTAATGAGATATACCCCTGAATCTCCATCAAGATGTATATTACTGAGATGCTGATATGAAAATTTGGTTTTTGAGAGTATTTGCTGAATAATCTGTAATTGATTAACTTAAACTTTATGACAATTCTAGTTTTGGTGGTTTTCAAATCAGAGCTTAATTTTTCTCTGGGTACAAGTTGGCTGCAAGTTTGCTTTGCCATTTTTCTATGTATCTTCAATGTCATTAACTCTATCGGGACATGCTGTCTTACAGCATACAGATTCAAGAAAGCTAACTGAACTTAGTGAGCCTTAAAGGTTCTCTTCAGAACTGTCATATGTCACTTATACTCAAGTTTTTTTTACTCCAAACAGATTCATGTGGCCAAGTCTGACATCAGAAAAAGAGAATTGTACTTTTCTGACAGGAAAGCCCTGTGATTTCTTGCTTTTTATCTCTCTTTCTGGTGAGTGCATGTGCCCTATAGCAAAAATCTTTTTGAAAATGAAACAAACAAAACAAAACAAAAACAAGCACAAAAAATAAACAACAACAACAAAAAATCCTGAGGGTTTGATTCTTAGTCACATTTGTCTTTCAACACTCATATAGTGATATACCAGATATAAAACGTTTGGCAATCCTGTTGAGGTTACCATCCAGTTGTTGAGTTTCCTTACTAACCACCTGCAGTTGATGAGTAGTCAATATCCGAAGGGCTGTTGCAACACAGGAGAGTAGCACTAGTCTTGTAATTCTGATGGGACTGTGACCAGAAGGAAGAAAGAGGATCTCAGACAAGGTAATTCCCTGAAATGAGATGTTCCTCCTCCACAGGGCTGCATTCCCTAGATCACAAATTTCTGAGCCCGAGTGTGAAGAGCATTTCAGGGTACACTGAACGTCACGAGACCTGCACTGTTCTGTTGTGTGTGCTGCATTGACTGTTCTCTATTATTTTATTAAAATGACATAAATTTGCTGAATGAAGTCTATTGTGTCTGAAAGTGAGATGATCTGTACAAGTCCCCAAATAGCACTGCTGGTAGAGAATCATGGGCATTTCAGTCCAGATGTCTAATTTGAAATTTTTCTCCTCCAAACTTACAGCTATATGAGTGTTCTGGATAACATAAAGTGGGCAACTATTATAGGTAACAGAAGTCTCTAAAGAGAAATAGGAAATTTAAAGTCTGGCACCCTTTGGTTCAAATGGTAGCTAATTCACTTACCTACTAGATAAATTAGGTAAGTTGGTTAGCCTAAGTGATTGTTAATATTCTAGTATGTAAAATATTAATTTTACTTTTTCGAGTGAATGGAATTGATCCATTTCATTACATAGCAGATCCTCATCAATGGTCTGTTATATACTGGCTCTGTTTTCTTATAATTTTAAAATAAGAAATACATCTATGTGTATATAAATATTTTCCTGTTTTTTATTTTATAGATTAAGTTTTAGGCTAATATAGGTATTACTTTAGAGGACAAAAACCCTTAGATAATATTTAACTGAATCTCATCATACTGAAGAAGGTCAACACAATTTATTTTTCCTTACAGCATACTGTTCAATATGGGATTTGTTTTTTTTTAACTAAGAGTTAATTATATTTATTTAGTAATTTTTTTTATTGGTCACAAGGCACGTGTGCTCACCAGAGGGACAGTGAGAGGGAAAGTGAGAAATTATCCCTGGGAGGGATGGCCACACTGTAATCCCTTCTCCTCCTGATATTTTTTAGTGTGTACATCTATGTACCAGGCATGATTTTCAAACCACCAGGTCAGCCATATGGGATCCAAGACCTTAACCACTACACAACCTGCTGGCCCCTAAGAATTAATTTTAAAGGATTTACATATCTGAATTACATTATGCAAAAACTTTCAATAACCTTCATTATTTAGACATAGAAAGTCTCTAAAATTCATTCTTACTCAAAACATTTTTGTTATTTTAATAATTGTATTTAAATTAGAAAACCCATTACTATTAAATTTTCAATTATCTATGATTATTTTTACTGTTATATATTCTTTCACATAATTGTGACTAGAAGTCGAATTATTTTCCTTAATGCTTCATAATGGTTGTTGCATATTTATAGTAATCCCATCACAAAAAAGAAAGGGGGGATAATTCTTTGTACTTTTGACCTTGGAGGAATTTGAGAATTAATACATAACATCTGTAAAGCACTCTGAGCTCTTTGAAGTAGAAGTTGTAATATAATGTAATATCACAGAAATCTGAGATTATGAAAGAGCAATGTATTAAAGATGGTTTATCCTTCAACAGATTAATCTTTGACAGTGCCCCAGGCAACTGCTAGGTTGCTAGCACCACTGTCAATTATACTCCTGAAGAGATAGTTGTAATAGCTACACAACTGTTTCCTCTGTTACTTTGTATTCCTCATGCTTCTGATACTTCCAGAGAAAAAGGGGGAAAATGGTACAAATAAATCAAAAACTTCTATGCTTTCTTCCTTAGTCCCTTAAAAGTCTTGGTCATTTTAACCATTCCTTTTTTTTTTTTTTTTTGACACCAGTCATTTTAAATGGAAAACTGTGTACTTGCTTAAGTTTATGAATTGCTTTCTGAACCTCTTTATTTTACACAGAAATGATTCTATTAAAAGTTCTATTTTTACTTAAAAAGAGTCCCAGATGAAGCTCCAACATAAGCAGAAAAGTTACTTTCAACTTTGAAATTATGTTATGAAATTTGGAGGCTGGATGGTAACACAGTGGTAACGTGTAGTACAGTGGCAACAGGGTGGTAACACGACACTACAAGGCTCACTTAGTGGAAAAGTTCCATGTTGCATCAAGAGAGCTCCCTGGGTGTGCCCAGCACATGTGAGCCCATGGTCCAAGGCAGGCTAAGGTTGCAGGTGGATTGTGGCTTTGAGAATCTGTTGACGGTTCTGTCCATCTGTCTGTCTCTCTCTTTCTATCTCAGGGAAAACTAAATAAATTTAAGCCAATTATTATATATTAGGATTTCTGGATTGTCATTGAAACAAATGTTTATAATTTGGGAACTTTATTTCACTTTAAGACTTTATTTACTCATTGAAAGAGAGGGAGAGATACCCTTGACTGTGTATTGCCACACTGTAATTCTCTTAAGTTGACAAAGGACTCAAACCCAGGGCCACTTGTGTGACTTAAGTAATGCTTATTAGCACCATACTTCTTATACCACTGCACTTGAACCAGGAGGTTCTACTTTCACTATATTTTGGTGGTTAAAGCAGCTAGATATCACATGACTGATTAGATGGTTGAGGTTCCAGATTGGGCAGCTTGAAGAGCACATTAGGCATGTTATATGTGCACACACAAAATTTCAAAAGAAAGGAGAAATAGAAGAGAAGGGATTGTTATACGATCATTGACATTCTGGCCTCTAAAAAGTGTGATATTTTTAAGTTCCCATACATTTAAAGTATTATATGTATGCTAATTTACATTGGATTTTGTGATTTCTCTCCTCTCTCTCTTTAAAAAAGAAAAAAAAATATGATGGTTGATTTCATCCTCTCTCTCTCTTTCTATGAGAAGCATCATCTAGAAAATGTTTTAAAACTTATCATGAGTGCATGAAGAAAAAAAAAAGAATGACAGATCTAGCCCTGTGTCCTGGTGGCTAAGGGAGCAGCTCTGATATGGCCAATGAATTTGTTCCAGTTCATCCCTGGTGGTTAGAAAATCATCTGTCATGTGTGCTGCAAGCCCCAAATCCTGGCAGGATGAAGAAATGTGGAAGAGACCGCAGTGTGATGACACTCTGCTGGTGGGCGCTTTCTCCTTCTCCTTCTCCCTCTTTTTCTCTCTTTGGAAAACACATGTATTTCTTGGCAATTAATGAAGGATGTTGAGCATGTTTTCATATATTTTTGGCTGTTCGTATGTCTTATTTAGAGAATTTTTTGTTCAGCTCATTTTCCCATCTTTTATTTGTTTCCTAACATTCTAATCTGCTTGATGTTATAAAACCCTTTAACACTTTAAATGATTCAAAATTTAAATGTATTAAACTGTTCATGTAATATTTGAACATTCAATTATGTGTATGTTATGCATTATACCTCAAAGTTTTAAATAATTCCATGCTAGCCTAGAAAATGTGAAATACTGGATTTATCTTTATGTTTTGGGGAACGTTTTGGCAGAGGAAGTGAGAGCTTGTTTGTTTCTTTGTTTTTTAAAGAGATTTTTTCGACAGTGCCTGGGGAGTTGCTGAAGAGAGAAAGAGAGAGAGAGAGACAGAAAGCGAGAATCGCCCCACAGGAACAATGGCCATGCCATCCCTTCTTCTCCATTCTCCTCTTGGGATCTTGGACATGCACACACATGCTCCCCATGTGAGTTTCAAGTTGACAGGTTCAGGACTCAAGCTACAGTCGACTGCAGGGGAGTCCAGCAATGCGATCACTGTGCTACCTGCTGGTCCTAGAGGCAAAAGTCTTAAGACATGAGCAGACACAAAAATACATTAGATGGCATCCTGTTGGTGAGATTTAATTTTTACAGTTTATCACACACTAATTTCTTTCTTTTTTTTTTTTTTAAGAGATTTTTGCTCTAGGGCACATGTGCTCACCAGACAGAGAGAGACAGAGAGACAGAAAGCGAGAAATCATCCCTCAGGGGGGATGGCCATGCCACCATCCCTTCTCCTCCGTTCTCCTCTCGGGATCTTGGGCACACCCCCCCCCGCGCCTGGCGTGAGTTTTAAGCCACTGGGTCTGGGACGCAAACCACAGTCGACTACGTGGGAGTCCAGCATAATAGCCATTATGCTAACTGCTAGTCCCACACACTAATTTCTATACTAAAAATGGGTAACCAATTTGGTTCACATCGATCATTTTCTGTCTTGAATATCTGTGTTTTGGATTGAAGTATTTGTTTCTCATTACTGTTAGAACAGATGATCACACTTTAGTAATATGAATGTATATTTTCCAATTTTATAGGTCAGAAATTCTACATGCATCTTACTGAGTTGACATCTTGGTGTCAGCATGAAGAGTCTCTGAGGAACACCTGCATTCTGTCTTTTCCATTTAAGGCCCTTATGATTACATTAGACTCATCCAGATAACTCAGGATAATCTCCCTATATTAAAGTCAACTGACTAGCAACATTAATTCCATTTGCTAAGTTAATTCTCCTTTACAATGCAAGGTAATATAGTCATAGTTTCCAGGATTAGAATGTGGTCATCCTCGGGAAGATAGTATTCTCTTACTGTTCAAATGTTAAGTGTGGATCCTACTGAAATGTAAGTATATAATATGAAAGATGTAGTGTGTTATATTTTATTTACATAATCTAAATTTAGGTTGTATTTAAACTGTAATTGGCACATAATAATTGAGTATATCGATCTATATTCATATATATTTATATATAGATTAAGGTGTGAGGTTTCAATACACGCAGAAGATAGACTGTTACATTGTTAGCTCCCATTGTTCTCTATGGTTCAGCTGATTCGCTGGCCTATGCTCCTGGAAGGCTAACTGCACTATAACATTTTAATATGTTCCACTCAGATTTTAACAGGAAGATATTTAAACAAACTGAGTAAAAGAATAAAAGATCTTAATACAGATCTCACTGTGAGTGCTACAGTTAACCCCTATATTTTTACTCTGTGTTTACCAATTGTTCATTGATACTTATCTTCATTTCCCAACCTCCTTTGTTTTCATAAAAGAGCTCACAAATACTGTTAGTCAGAAAAATAATTCTATTTAAATCATGAAAATACAATAGTTGTTTCAAAGCCTTTGATTTATTTTTAATGATAAAAATCTGTTATTTACAAAAAACTGGATTAATCATATTTAGAAAACACAAGATAATTTCACTCTGGTGTTTTGAGAAAATTTAAGTTTCTTGAAAAATCACTTGCAAGTATTTATTTCTAGAAATTCAGGCATTTGCCAAACTTGACATTTCACTTATTTATAATTTTAGTTGATTTTTTAAAAATTTATTTTTATTTATATATTTTTATTATTATTCATACATTAAATTGCTATACACCATTTAGATTGTGAAGAGACTTTACCCAGCATGATATACACCTCAGTCCAGCCCAGCTGAGACCACCATACACATAATAAACCTTATCTGTGTCCCACAAGAGTCTTACCTCTCCATTTTCCCCCTAAATTTCCTACACTCTTCCCCTCCCACATTCTCTTTCCACTTTGTGTCTAGTGTCCATTACAATTTTTAGTATTTTTATGTTCTCCAGTCTATCAGTCTCTATCATAGAGTACAGTCGGTATATATTAAGTGGAGACATGCAATGTCTTTCTTTCATAGCCCAACTTGCATCACTCAGCAACAAATCTTCCTTATTCATCCACTTTCTATGAAATTCCAGGGCCTTGGTTTGTTTTTTCTTTTTTTTTTTTATGTCCGAATAGTATTCCATGGACTATATGTGCCACAATTTTTCAATCCATTCATCTGTTTGTGAACATAAGGGTTGGTTCCATGCCTTAGCAATTGTGAATAAGGCTGCAATGAATACAGATGTGCAAGCACTTTTCTGACGGAGTTCTCTCCTATTCTTTGGGTAGATACCCAGGATTGGAATTGCTAGATCATATAGTAGTTCTATTTGAAGGTCTTTGAGAAACCTCCCTATTGTTCTCTACAGTGGCTGGACCAATTTACATTCCCACCAACAGTGTAGGAGTGTTCCCCAGTCACCACATCCCCTTTAGCACTTAATTTTAGTTGATTTTTATTCAGTCCCAACCAGGAGTTGACTAGAGCTTCTCAATTAAAAAAACAAAGAAGTATTGAAAATAAGACTAGAGAGAGTTAATGGGGGAAGGATAGTTCTACATTATGGAAAACTCTATAATAAAGTACTTTGTCTACATATTTATACTGGAACTGTTACTCAAAAAAATGCTAAATAACATTATTGTACACAATACTGACCAGAAATCTGTGGACTAGACTCACAGAAATAGGTATGATTATTTGAAAATGATAAGTGAATTCTCTAACTTGCTAAATTATACTCCAGTTTGGGGAGGAAAATAATCTAAGTTTTGCCATATACTCTTGACCAGTGTATGTTGCTTATATAAATCATATAATGCCATATTATGTAGTCACAAGTATCATATATATCCACACATGATTTCCTATTTATTATAATGTTTCAACATATGATTTATTGTTCAATGTAATGATGGGATGAAAGTGCTATGCATTCATTAGAAACTCTAGTTCAAGTATCGATACAACCATTCTATTTTTCACTTTCAGAACAGTATAAAATAAATGATGTGAAATATTTAGCACTTTATTATAAATAGGCTTTGTATTAGATGATTTTGCTCAACTACAGGCTAATTATGTGTTCAGATCATCTTAAAGGTAGATTAGGTTGAGTTAGGATGTTTAGTAACTTAAGTATATTAAACACGTATTCAACGAAAGGTATTTTCAACTTTAATGGATTTATTAGGACGTAACTCATCCTGATAAAAATACATGCCACAATATGTCATAATTTTGGTATCAAAATAGCATAATGATAGTCAGGAAGAAGTTTTATTGCATGATTTTTTTGGCTTTCTTTAAAAATATGATTCATTATATTCCAGTGAAAAAATGATATAAAATGTAATTTTATATTTTTAAAATACCCTACTGATTAATATTTACCTAGACAAGTATATATATAGGCCTTACTGTCAGCACATCACAGTGTGGGATCTTTCTTCTTGTAGGTTTACCTGTTTTACTTGGAAAGTGGCCTTTTTTCGATGACTTAATCTGTTTAGGGATATGTGCATACCCCCTCTCATCTCTTCACTCCTCTTTCCCACGTCTAGAGATAAGTCTATGTCTTTGCGGGTACAAATTGCTTACTAATACTAAGACATCATTAGAAAACACTATAAAGATTGTTAGGATCACTTTTCTGAAAGAGTACTAAGAGGGCAGTGACATACCCAGAGATGAGTGTTTCAGAGCATGGAGGGAATTCACCATACATAGGCAAGTATTACCAGCAGCTTCATAACCTTGTACATACCTTGGGGAACCCGCGATATGCATCTCTGGATGGGAATACATCCTGTGGTTTCCTGCTGGATGGATTCATCTCCATGCAACAGTGTCATCATCTTTAAATCTATTAATATCTCTCTATCATTACTCCTCTACTGCTGACCATGTGAACACTATAAAGACACTCTAATGACTCCCTCAATAGGTACAGAATCTACTTTTTATGGTATATCAATAGACCTTGGTTGAAAAACTAATATGAGTATGTTATATTCAGTTATTAACTGAAAGAAATAATTTTTTTCTTCTGGTATAGGAGAAGTATAATAAGAGATTTTACTGTAATATTAGAAAATGTGGAATAAGCATTCCTGTATGTCAAAATCTCTGGTGTACATCGTAATGTGGTGTTTGTTGAAAATGGATATGGTAATAGCCTTCATTTGATTATCACACACTGTATGCATGCTTTAAAAATTAATACTGTAATCTATGAAGATGTATAACAAATATAGGTAATAAATTAAAACAAAATAATGTCTGAGTAAAAAGAATTAAAATGAAAACAAAATCTCTGGTCAGCATTAAGGAACAATTTTTAGCTTCATGAGGTACCAAAATATAGGTCACTTCTTTTATCATCTTTCCTCATTTGAACTCATGAAACACATACCATTTGTTTCCCTTTTTAAATTTGTGTCTACTATCACATTCTGTTTGGATACTTTTTGTACATATTTAATGTTCATCCAAAAACTATATTTTAAAAATACTTCTACAAATCTTCTAATTATTTTGTCCAATAGCTGTCATAACTAACATTTATTAGTTTAGCTAATGAATGCACTAACTTTTTTTTTTGGAGAGTTTTTTGCTATAGGGTGCATGCACTCACTAGAAAGACAGAGACAGAGAACCAGAAAGCGAGAAATCACCCCCCCGCGGGGATGGCCATGCTGCAATCCCTTCTCCTCCATTCTCCTCTCGGGATCCTGGGCACTCACGCACACGTGCCCAGCATGAGTTTAAGCCACTGGGTCCAGGACTTGAACCACAGTCGACTACATGGGAGTTCAGCACCATAGCCATTACGCTAACTGCTGGTCCCGCACTTAAAATATTTTGAGTTCTTGGGGCCAGCAGGAAGAGTAGTAGTTAAAGTGCTAGACTCCCATATGGTTAACAACTCTTTGAGTCCCAGACCTGGTGGCCTGAAAATCGTGCGAGGCACATGTGCAATAGGCCTAAAATACCAAGAGGAGAATGGAGGAGAAGGAATTACAGTGTGTCCATACCCCTGGGGGTTATTTATTACTTTCCTTCTCTGTCTCCAGTGAGTACACATAACTTATAGCAAAATAAACTAACAAATCTCATTGTAATAATGTATGCATTAATTATTCATCCATTCTCCTAAAGAATATTCATTTATTATCCATACTTTGTCAGAAACTTTTTTAATTTATGGAAATTCAAGAGTGAGTATGACATTAGTTTTGCCTATACTCACAATGCTAAAATTCTCTCATGGAGAAAAATATCTGCTGAATGTTAATAAACTATATTGACTTTTTACAAAAAGGGCATAACAGGGACTAGGGAGCCCATAGATTGAGCTTGATATATATATATATATATATGTGTATATATATGTATATATGTATATATATACATATATACACACACACTTTTTTTTTTAGAGGTTTTTGCTATAGGGTGCGTGCACTCAGCAGAAAGAAAGAGAGAGAGGGACAGAGAGACAGAAAGCAAGAAATCACCCGGTGGGGTGGGGAGGGCATGCTACAATCCTTTCTCCTTCATTCTCTTCTTGGGATCTTGGGCACACATGCACATGTGCCCGGTGTGAGTTTAAGCCACTGGTTCCAGGACTCAAACAGCAATCAAACATATGGAGTCCAGTGACATAGCCATCATGCCAACTGCTGGTCCCAAATTTAACATGTTTACATAGGGTAATCTAAATAGATTTCACTGATACAGAGACACAGGGACCTGACAGAAGAGAGGGAATGAGTTATATAGGTATATGGGACAGTGTATTCCACAAAGACAGAACAGCAAAGGCAAACACTCCCAGCTGGGAGGGTGCCTGGCTTGTTTTGAGGACACTAACACAAGTCATTATAGGAAGCAGAATGGAGTAAAAGTGGAAGTACATGAAGCTTGACTATAAAGAGTTTGTAGTTAAGTACCTCTATACAATTTTGATTTTATAATATCTTTTAATCACAGATTGTCATACAAAGAAAGATAAAAAATTAAACAATAAAAGAAATATTTAGGGTTGGGCCAAGTGGAAGGCATGCTGATTAAAACAGCTAGATCCTACACAGCTCACTGTGTGTCTGGGACCCAGCAGCTGGAACAACATACCAGGTGCATGTGCGTGCATGCCCAGAAATCCCTAGAGGAGAATAGATAAAGAATTGCAGAGTGATCATTGCCCCTGACAGGGGATGATTTTTTTTTCTCTCTCTCTCCAGTGAATGTGCATACCCTAAAGAAAATTTTAAAAAGATATTTAGGATTAAATGAGAAGTTATCAGTTTAAAAATGTAGTATATTTTGTATATTATATGGAGCACTGAAAATAGCAGAACTATCTGTAACATGTGGCATTATTATATGACATATGATATACTGGAAGTACTAGCTGGTATAATAAAGCATTAAATGAAATGAAAGATATCAGATTTGAATAGAGTAAGGAAACTGGTTTAGTCCCAGAGTATATGATTACACATTTAGAAATCTTAAATAATCTTAAAAAATAGCTACTAAAGAGAAATCAATTTAATAAGGCTATAAAATAGGTTATACAAAAGTTATTATGTCTATATACCAGCAGCAAAAAATTAGCAAATGAAATGTGAAACAAACATACCATTAGTAATATCCAAAGTATAAATTATTTAGGGATAAATTTAACAAAATGTGCTAGATCCCAAAATACACTGAAAACTGTATAATATTTTAAAATAGAATGTTAAAAAGTTTAAATAAATGCATGGATGGTGATAGTACATTTATGAATCGAAAGCCTCAGTAATATTATAATGAAAATTTTCTCCAAATGTATCTACAGATTCAGCATTTTATATGTATATATATATATATATATATATATACACACACACACACACACACATATATATATATATATATATATATATATATACACATATACACATTATATATATTTTAATTCTAAGGCTTTTTATTTGTTTGTTTGTTTTGTTTCATCTTTTCTAGATATTGACCATTTCATTCTAGAATTTATATGGAACGACAAGTAACCTAGCATAGCCTCCAAAAAAAACTTCTACAAAATAATTTTGAGAGATATACTATATAAAGATACAACAGTCAAGGCAGTGGAGTATTGAAATAAGGAGAGCTACATATGTTTATGCAACAGATTAGAATACAAGTAGACTTGTCTAGCTTATTCTCTATCTTAAGGACTCACCTTTTAGTCTCTCACCATTAAGTACTATGGTAGATTTAGATTTTATGTAGTTATTCTTTGTGAGGTTCAGTAAGTTCCCTTTTATTTCAAGTTTGCTGAGTTTCTGTCATGAATATGTATTAAATTGGTCATATTTTCCTTCCTTTTTTCCTTATTTATTTATTTATTGTGCTGTAAGGTACACACATTTGCCAGGAGATAGAGATGATAGAGCTAGAGAGAGAGAGAAGAGAAAAAGTGAGAAATCACCCATTCAGGAGGAACGGCAGCACGGCAATCACTTTTCCTACATTCACCTTTCAGGATTTTGGGCAAGCACACACACATGCCTGGCATATTTTTCAAGCTGCCAGGTCTGGGACTCAAACTGCACAGTAGGTCAGTAGGTCATGTGGGAACTAGCCACCTTAACCACCATGCCACCAGGTGGCCCTTTTTATTTATTGATATGAGTTTTTCCCTTTAGTTTTGAAAAAATGGAGAGTTACACTGGATTTCTTTTTTTAAGTAAAGCCAAACTTACTTTCCTTAAATGAACCCCACTCGATCATGATTTAATATCCACTCTATACAAGGCCAGATTTGATTTGATAATACATTTATTTTTTTATCAAAGCTCATTAAAGTCATTATTACATACTTTTCTGTGACATTTTTTTCTGGTCAGAGTGATATTCCTGTTAAAGTATGAGTTGGGAAGTGATTCATCTTTTATTTTCTGAGAGTTTGCATATAATTAGTATTATTTTTCCTTAAATGTTTGATGCTATTTTTATCAGTGAAGTCATCTGTGCCTGCAATTTTCTCTGTGGGAAGTTTTAAAATTGGAAATTAAATTTGCTTAATACATTAAGATTTCTATTTTTTCTTACACTTTACAGGTAATATGAATATTTCAAGAAATTTGACTACTGTTTTCTGAGAGATTTTTTTTTTTTTTCTACAGCAGGGCACATGTCTCACAAGAGAGGCAGAGGGGACCAGTTAGCGTAATGGCTATGTCGCTGGACTCCCATGTAGTGGACCGCAGTTCTCGTCCCGGACCCTGTGGCTTAAAACAGGCCGGGCGCGTGTGCGTGCGTGCCCAAGATCCAGGGAGGAGAATGGAGGAGAAGGGATTGCGGCGCGGCCACCCCCCAGGGTGATTTCTCGCTTTCTGTCTCTCTGTCTCTGTCTGTCTGTCTTGCGAGCTCATGCACCCTATAGCAAAATCCTCTCCAAAAAAAAAAAGAGAGAGAGAGGTAGAGAGAGACAAAGAAAAAGAGAAAGTGAGAAAACCCTCCCTAAGGGGTAAGGCCACACTAAAATCCCTTCACCTCTGATCCTCTCGGGATTTTGGGCATGCACGCACATGCACCCAGCGTGAGTTTTTTAAGCTGCTGGATCCAGGACTTGAACTGCAGTCAACTATGAGGGAGTCCAGTGCTATAACCATTATGCCATCCACTGGTCCCAAAAAGTTGTCGACTTTGTCTTGATCAGAGGTCAAAAAATTTTTCTCCAAAGGTCCTCATTGCAAATATTTTAGGTTTTGCAGATCAAAGGTAAACATTATGATTATTAAGTAGATACTTCTGTAAGAAGAGAAAAAATGTTATATAGGTATATCTTACTATAATACAAATGGACAAATAATAATTAAATTCTTTTCTGAGGAATTATATTTCACTTCATTGGCATTCAGCTCAAAAAATTATCAAGTCAGAACTACCATGAGACCCAGTAATCCCACTCCTTGATATTTAGCAAAATGATAGGAAAGCATTCAATTGGAAAGATACTTGTATATCCATGTTTACTGTACCATTATTCACAATTTCTAAGACACAGAATCAAGTTAAGTGCCTAAGACCTGATAACTGGGTTGAAAAATGTGGCATGTATGCACTATGGAATACTATACAGCCATAAGGAATAATGAGACTGCGAAATTTGATTCAAAGTGAATGAATACAGAATATTTAATGTTAAGTGTAATAACCTAGACTATGAGACAACCACTAAATATCCCTGCTCAATATATACCAAATATCTGTTCTCTATGACAGAAATTGAAATATTAAAAGTTATAATAGTAGAAAGGACAAATATAGATTCTAGAGACTGCAAGGGAGGACAGTGGTTAGTAGGGGTAGGTGGGAGAGTCTCGGAGAAGAAATGCTTAATAGACATAGATTTAAAGTTATATTTTGAAAAGAATGTACGTGATTAGACTGATGCATACTGTATGTATGCTTTGAAAACTGTATTGTGCACTATAGAGATGTATGATGATTGAATGTCAATAAGAAATCATGAAACAGAATTTAGGCCTTTTTAGAAGGCCTAATAAGCAAAAAAAAAAAAAAGAAAAAAGCAAAAAACTATTCACTGCAGTTGGTAGCATGCAGAAGACCAGTGAGGTATTATGCAAGCACCACATAAGACTTTTACAGCATCTACTCAACTCTGTCACTGTTGTGAAAATTACCACAGAGAATATATGAATGAATGTGTCGGGGTCAGCAGATTTCATAGTGGTTACATTGTTGGACTCCCACATGGCTGAACATGGTTTGAGTCCCTGTCCCAGTGGCTTGAAAATCACAATGGTGCCTGTGCATGTGTACCCCCTGGGGGGGGTCTAATTTCTCATGTTCTAACTCACTGTCTCTCTCTCTCTCTGTCTCTCTCCAGCAAGCACATGTGCCCTAAGGTATAATATCTTAAATAATACATAAAATAACAAATAAATACAATAAATGTGTTTAGTTACCTTACAGCAAAACTTTGTTTATGCAAAGTCCCTAAAATTTGAAATTTATGTAGTTTCTATATGTCAACTAATATTCTATTGATTATTTTTCAACTTCTTAAATTTAGCCCATGGGCTGTACAAAAATAAGCAGTGGACAGATTTGGCCAAACCTTATAGTTTTTTGACTCTTGTTTTAAGTTTTCAGTATTATTGGCATAAATGTATTCTTAATATTGCCTTACTAATGTGTTAGCCTCTGCAGTTTCTTTCTTTCTTTTTTTTTTAAAATGATTTTTGCCCCAGGGCACAAGTGCTTGGGACACAGTGAGAAAGACAGTGAGAGGGGATGTGAGAAATTTCCTCCCAGCAGGGTTGGCCACACTGCAATCCCTTCTCCGCCAATGACCTGAGATCTTGGGCATGGACGCACATGTGCCTGGCATGATGATTTTTCCTGAGGTTTTTGCTATAGGGTGTGTGCACTCGCCAGACAGACAGAGAGAGACAGAGAGACAGAAAGTGAGAAATCACCCCCCAGGGGAGATGGTCACGCCACAATCCCTTCTCCTCCATTCTCCTCTCGTGATCTTGGGCACACATGCACACGTGCCCGGTGTTGGTTTTAAGCCACCAGGTCCGAGACGCGAACCGCGGTCGACTACGTGGGAGTCCAGCACCATAGCCATTACGCTAACTGCTGGTTCCTGTGCCTGGCATGATTTTAGGCCATCGGGTCTGGGACTTGAACTGCTGCTGGCCATGTAGGAATCCAGTGATGTAACCACCATGCCATCTGCTGTCCCCTGTAGTTTTCCTTGTGAGAATGTGTCCTTTATTGACATTATCATTGATGTTACTGTGCTCTAAGGAATTATCTAAATTAATTTACAATAGATTAATTTTAGTGGAATTGGATTTATTCTATTTTCATCGATATTTTAAAGTAAATATGATTTTCTGATTTTTTGCTACTTTGGTTTTGCATAAATAGTTTCAATAAGTTGAGTATCAAGTATAACACACAATTTGGTAGTTGTTTATTTATTTTTTTCCATGTACTGAAGCTTCTAAGAATTAACAAAAACAGAAATAGAAAAAGGTCACAGCAATCGAGTGGTAGGAAATACCAATGTCATCTGTGATGACAATGGAGAATTAAATGAAGAGATAGAAACAGATTTCAGGATTATTTTGAAGATATTATAGATGTTTAAAAGTGGTTTCTAATACTTAAAGTTAACGTGGAGTTTATGACAGGACATTTAAGAAGGCATATAGAATCTTGGATTGAAATTAAATAAGTAATCTATTAAATCACAATTTGGTAAAATATTGAATTAATTTAATCTATAAACAAAAGGGAAAATCTCCACTAACACTTTTTTGTGCCAAATAATAATTTTAAAAAACTGACATTTTAAATCAAGCTCTTCTGTATTAAACTGAATTGATGGCATTATTTAAACCAGTCATACTCATAAATCTTTTAAATTTAGTGGATTATAACTTTTAAGCAATATAAACATTTAAATATCTAAGTAATACCTATTTCACAACAATATTTACCATTACATTTCAATTAAAAAATGTTTTCCCTGGAAAATATATGTTATTATGAAATAATTGAAACTTATTTTTTTCAAATAATTACAGAAGTACAAAGTAAAGATTTCACAGTTTTCATAAAAATTATTACCTTTAGTACATGACCTTCTTATTGATTACATATTTTAAGGTTAGGTAATTTTTTTTCTAGAGAATAAAGAAGTCAGGGATAGTTTTCTGTTTTAGAAATTAGGTCATGTTGGATATAACCTAAACAAAGATTTTTCAAGTAGGGTGAGTGGGAGAACTTTAGGACCATGAAGGATGGAAATACACGTTTAGGGATTTAGCATTTTTCTAAATTCTTTCGTCAGTTCATTTCTGTGTATAGCCTCTAAAAAGTAAATTATACATTTAGTTCTTAGTGACTTTAAAGTGTTACTAGTGTGGAGAAGGCTTTGAAGATAAACACTTTAGTTTTAATGGCTTAATCATTCCCCATGAAGAATTACTTGAAGATTTACTCTATAGTCAAGGAATACATTGTTATTTGATTCCAATTTTCCCCTATATTCTACTTGAACCAATTATAAATATTCTGCCACTGTGGACACCAGATTGAGAAGCATTAAGACTTATCAATCAGGGACAGGAGGTGGTATAGTGGTTAAGGGCCTGGACTGTGATTTAAATCCCAGATATGGTGGCTTGAAACTCATGCCAGGCATATGTGTGTGCCTGCTCAAAATCCTGAGAGTAGAAGGAGAAGGGACTGTGGCATGGTCATCCCCCAAAGGGTGATTTCTCACTTTTTTCGTCTCTCTCTTCTTTCTCTGTCTCTCCAGCTAGTGCACATGTGCTATATCAAAAATCTCTCTCAAAAAAAAATGATCAATCAAAGCAAATCTGATATACTAGACATGAACGCCAGCACCTATAAAATTTTATTTATTGTTTTGAGGAATGTATATATGTTATTGGCTATTGGAAATTCCAAGGGAAGTTTTCAAGTTTTAATTGTTTCCAGGGGACATTCCTCAACATTTTATGTAGACTGTCAAAACTATTGAAAATTTAGTATGAAGAATGATTGTGTCAGCACTGGTTTTATGACTATGACCCTGACCACATAGAATCAGCACCTCCTCTAATCCATGCAGTAGTAGTTTGGTAACTTTAGAACCTTACTTTGTTGAAGTGATCTCAACTCAACATTGCGTATGTTGTAATTTTGATACACATCCCACTTTTGTTATTTATTGGTGCTATCTTTTATTTATTTATTTTGAAGTGTCAAATCTTATGAATATTAAAGTACCATTGTACTTTTTTGATCAAAGAAATTAGGAATTAGAAACTGCAAATGTCTGTTGTTTTATTTTTTTTTCCTAAATTAGAATGTAACTGCACAATTGAAAGCTTTGAAATTTTAAGACTGTATCATAGCCAGTCATTGTATCTTTTTACTTTGCTTTATTTTACCTTTTATTTTTTAACCTCAAAAATAAATTTTATCAGGGTAATTACTTGTAGTTGGATTTAATGTAAAAAAATTCATTCCAGAAATGACATATCTACATTTCCAAATATGCGTAAGAGCTCTTGTTTTTCATTTGTACTTTTGTTCCGTGTTCAGAGTCTCAAGAATTATAGGCCCACATTCTTGTTTTTATTTTTTCCCCAGTGATTTTAAAAACAATGTCTCTAAAATATAATATGCATTATTTTTTGATCTGGAACAATAGTGTTAGTAGAGAAATCAGATGTGTACTAACATGAGGTTATTTAAGTCTTTATTTACCCCAATTCATATGAATATCCATATATTACATTTAAGTAAATATGTATGATTACAGGTTGTGTCAGATATAGGCAGAATTGCTTAGTAATATTACTTAGTAATAAATATTTCCCTTCTAAAATCTAGGAAAAAATATGCAATTCAGAATGCACTGTTCCACATATTTGGGGCAATGGATTGTGGACTAATAAAAGCAAGCGATCTATAGTCCGTGTTCTGTATTTAGACTTTGCTTCATTACTGACAGTCTAAGTTTCCTGCTCTAAATGAGGTGAGAAAAAAAAATACTTTGGACAACAGCCTGATGATACAAATCAATATAATTACTGTAGATGTAGTTAAAGTACGAAGAGTCTTGTGATAGTTTTCTGATTTCTCAACTGGATAGATGCTGGTTTTATTTATTCAGTAGGAATACTGGAGCAGCTCAGTACTGTAAGTAACTTGGTATGTTGGGTGTGAACTGATATGTTCTGATATCTTGGATGTGAACTGCTAATTTGGTCAAAGAAAAACTAGACTAATCAAAATGAACAAAAAAGGAAGAGTTCATTCAAAGCTGCTTGCCATATAGGAAAGAGTTTGGGTGGGAATCCTCTGATTCAAATAACAGGAGAGTTTTAGGCTCTGGAGTAAGTTAAAGAGTAAAAATACTGGAGGATGTTAAGCAGGAGGTTCAGTCAATGCGATTATGCTATTTGTGTTCGTTAATTTGCCTTATTAAGGGTAGACTCCCACAGAGACTTAGAAATGGGGACACTACCTTTCCTGATGACTTTAGTTCACAGGGATGGCTCTCAATGACAGACAAAAGACATTCCTGGGTTATAAAACTGGCAAAAGGATGGGAGAATGTTTACATCTCAAAGTGGCAAAGACAGAAATTACAAGGTTTTTAGATAATCTAAGAAAAAGGAGATCAGTGCCTATAGTCAGGAAGAAGCTAAAGTTTGGGAAAGCCGTGGGAACATTAAGACATCTTAGTCAATGTGTAGG
>NW_006159452.1:2174342-2186852 GCF_000334495.1 Tupaia belangeri chinensis | reverse complement strand
AGGGAAGTTGGGGACAAATAGTCTCGAGGTCCTGGTAAAGTCCAAGGATTAATGTGTTCTGAATTCTGTAAAGCAAGCTCAGTGGAGTAAAACTTTCTGGTGAAAGAGAGGAATGATAGTTTGGGGTATAAGAGTTTCTACTCTTGACAAGTTTAAAGATAAATGGAGTGATAGAGGAAAGCTTATTAAAAATAAAGACACTGCCAACCTGAGGGGTTAGATTAATGGATAAGTTATCTAGAGGAAATATGAATTTATGGCAATGAGCAAAGAAAATTGAAATCAGGGTAACTAGGACTTCATTGAATAAAAAAGAATACCTGGACAATTAGGAGATGATAGCAAATCAAAAAGGAAAGAGAGAGGATGTTTTAAAAAATGAGAGTAAGCTTTCGCAGCAAAGGCTCTTCACAGGGAATTAGAAAGTGGCAACTGTAAAGTAGCCTCCCAGTCCTGAAGCATAAATTAAGAGAATACAACAAAAAAACAGCACTTAAAAGTCAAAAGGAAAAGCATTTGGCTTTACTTAAAGGAAGGAAATGGTAGAAATGAGAAGAGACTCAGAATTTAGGGTAGTTGATAAGTATGAGACACAGTTCCAGAGATGAGTGGGGATTGTAGAGAAAAAGCAACTGAGGGTAGGGTCACTGACAAGGAAGTAGAGAATTATGAAGATACATGTGTAGTTGTATCAAAAGTGAGGATTCCCTAATGTGGATGTTGAAAGCCATGAAGAATTCGGCACTCTAGGAAGGGAGATAAACTGCACCTACATGACAGAAGGCTAAGTTCACTCAAGAACGGGTGTGGATTTAGAGCTTAGAGCTATAGAAAGCACACCATTCCCCCCAGAGTGCTGTAAGAGCTTGCAGCTGCAGTTTGGTACCCTTGATTGGTAGCTCTCTCAGATCTTAAAGTGTGTCCTTGATGGTTCACAAACCTTCCTTAAACCCTTTTATATAAGAAAAATAGATTATAGTCAATATTCATGTTTCACAGACATGACTGCAAGATTCTTTTAAGAAACAATAAGATTATTTTAGACTTCCCATGTTAATTTAAAACACTCTGATTGCAATGTTGCTTAAGTTTACATAAATATGACAGAAAAATGTATTTAATTTGGGCCAAAGTCAATCATTCCTAGAGCAGAAGGGTGTGTGCCCTAATTCCTCACAGCATATGTGAAAAATACATTTGTATGATTTTTTTTTTATTTACCAAAATTTCCCACACCTAAGTATGGTTTACAAATAGCAAAGACACAAATTGACCATTTAGGTCCTAGGGTCATGAGAAAAATTTAAGGATATGTAAATTATGAGGTCACTTTGAAATTTATAAGAATTGACATGCCTGTGGAAAACCTGAGTGTAGATATCTATTAGGTAGTTGGCCATATGGGTTTAGAGTTGATGAAATAATGAAATAGTTTTTACAGTTTTTTTTTTTTTTTTAGAGGTTTCATTTAATTTTTTTTCCTCTATCACATGTGCTCATCAGAGAGACAGAGACAGAAAGACAGGAAGCGAGAAATCACTACCCAGGAGGATGCCCATGCTGCAATTCCTTCTCCTCCATTCTCTTCTTTGGATTTTGGGCACACATGCACACACATTTATCATGAGTTTTAAGCCACTGGATCTGGGACTTGAACCATAGTTGACTCGTGGAAGTCCAGCTATGTAACCATTACACCATCTGCTGGTCACTCATGAATAGTTTAAGGATGAACATGTATGTTTAGAGTTTATTACTATTTAGATAATAATTAAAGCAGAATATAGATATAACCAAGGGAAATAGCATATCACTGAGAATTAAAATAAGGATGCTATATAGAAGAATAATAAGTGCTAAGGATATAAGAAGAACAGATAAGTTTATTAACTAAATTTAGAAGTGACTAGAAAAGTAGCAAGAAAATAATTCCTCCTGCATTGCTGAAATAAAGTAAAAATATTAAGACAAAATAAAAAATCTAAAGCTAGAGTGTTATCTGGTGAAAAACATAGACTGGCAATTAACATATTTTTTGTTGTTGTTCTTTTTTTAATAGTAGAAGGTGCCTGTACATTCAAGAGATAGAGAGAGAAAGTATCTCTGATCAGAGCCTGGTCATGCACAATTTTCTTTCCTCCGATTCTCCATCCTCACAGGATTCTGGGCTCATGTGGACATAGTATGTTTTCAAGTCAAAGGGCTAGCTGGGACCCTGCTCCATCTTGTGGGTTCCAGCTTCTTCTATGACGTATGTGCCCAATCACCGCACTATGAGGACTGACCTTGCCAATTATTTTTGTCATAAGCAGTTGACTATTTGAGTGAAGAGGTAAATAGACAGAGAAATAAAGATGAGAATGGGAATAGATTATTTGAAGAATTTAGTAGAATAGTGAAAATAGAAACCTGAGGCAAAGAAACTAATTTCTGAAAAAAGGTAGAGCTAGACTGAAACCTAGACTATAGAGTGAAGGTATTATCTGTTTTTCCAAATTGTGCAAAAAGTTTGTGTTTAAATGTTGATGTGAAGGTCCATTAATTATTATGATGTTGAAAAATGAGAGATTTGGAGATTTGGCATGATTTTATCATGAGATCTTGGAGTGAGGTATAGACTGGCATAGATGGTAAGTTTTATCCAGAGCATAAATGGAGACATATTTGATCTATTTGATATAAAGAAGAATGAGTGAATAGACAAAAGGAAGGAAAAGTATGAAAAGCATTAAATTTTTCTGTAGGCATAGAGGAATTATGTGCTTGATAGAGTCTGCCTTCTCAGTCCATCAGGCATCTTCTATTCAGAGTAAAAGGAATAGTTGTGCTTTAAAGAAATTGATAAGTGAAGGTTTGAAATAGCCTTGGAGGATAATGGTAGATTGAATTTATTGGGAAACAGAACAGTGGCTGACAACTCTTAAAGACCCATGGTTATCAGAGAGTGGAAATTTCTGGTTTTAGAAAGTCATTCATATGCAATAATTTTTTTCTCTGGTCAAGTTCAACTACCTTGGTAAAAGAATGAAAAATAGTATATATTTTTTATTACTCTGGAACTAAAGTTTTACATATTGCACAGTGGGTAAAGTGGCTTGGTTGAAGTGATCTTCATGGAAAATAGCCAATATAAGAAAAGAAGAATGTATGATAAAAATACAGATTGAGAGAAAGGAAAGGAGCTAGAAACCAAATACTGGAAAAGGTTAACATGTACAGAGTGAAAAATTGAGGAAAATTAAAAAAAAAACCTAACATATTTATCAGATACTAATTTCAATAAAAGATTTACTCAAAAATTATCAGGCATGTCCTGTATACACTAAATAGTCCTTAGCAAGATGAGACAAGCTTTATTCTTTTATGTAAATGAGATTCTTGCCAATAACAAACAAACAGTGAAACAGAATAATTGGGTTTGATAGTCTTCGTGGTAGAGGTGATTAAGAATGAAGAGAACATTTCCAAGTTCCCTTTGTGAGGAAGACTGTTTACAATGTCCACAGACAGTGTCATGGCATTCATGTACTGTCCAATTGGGAAAGTGTACCTTCCAACACAGGAAGGTACATTTACTGCTGAACAGAATGAAAATTAATCCCTACTCTCACCACAGCATTGGCAGAACACAGTATCCTGATCCTGGGCACAGAGCTAAGATCAGAAAGCAGCCAGGGCACAAAGATACAAAGGAAAAAACACTCTAAAGTTAACTGCTAATAAGTGGCTAGCTATTTCACAGATAGTATTGGAGGCTGTCAATTGCTTACAAGTTGACTGACTAAAACTATGTTTGTAGTGAATTGTGTGGGTGTTTATTTAAAAGGACTAAGAATGTGCATTTTGTATAAGGTACAGAGATACCAATATACATTCTATTTGACTAGAAAATTCAAGGAATGGATAAAAAGGAGCAAAATTTAGAAAAGATCTGACTATGACTAGAATAGAGAATTATTAACAACATTAATAATTTGGTTGATCCCTTATTGAGAATTATACATTATTTTAGAACACAAAGTTTTGAATTTATAGGTTGAATGTATATTTATGTTGCCAATTTTATATTACATTTATTGTTCTAAGTCTATATTACATTTATTGTTCTAAGTCATTCTCAAGTGCTCTTTTTATTAACTCTATAACACCTCTAAATCTTGATATTGTTATTCAGTAACTAAAGTCCATCAAACTACCTGTCCTTTAGCATCCAAAATGGGTATTTCAGAGGACTGGCTGTTTCACAAATGATCTCATAACTTAGTATAATACAACTACTAATTCTGGCCTTAGATTTTTGTGGGTTAGGAATTCAGACAGGGTCTAGAACAGGGTTGTGTTATCAGTACTCCACAATGTCTTGGGGCTTGCATGAAGAGAGAGTTCTGAAGCCTGGAATTATCTGATGACTTGTTCGCTCATGTGTCCAGAGGTGGATGCTAGCTCCTGGGTAGAGTTCCTGTTCTTTTCCTCCTGGGCTATATTTGTGACTGGCAATTTGGCCCTTCTCACAGTACAATGTGTAGTTTCTAGTGGCAAATGTAGGAGAGAGACAGAAGGAGAGAAAGAGAGGAGAAAAAGCCATAGTACCTTTTATGACTTAGACTAGAAAGTAATACAATATATTCTGAATTCTGTCTAGTTTCAAGGGGAGGAGGATGGATACATTTTGACCCTTTTTGTGGAAGAATGTGTGAGACATACAACATTCCTGTGGTCATTCCCCCCCCCAAAAAAAAATGTACTCTGTCCCAGACAGCAATATTAAACAATACTGCTTGTGGAGAATTATTTTAAAAAGACATTTCTTTTAGGTTTTGTCACCGTTATCTGTACTTTATGCTGTGTGGAAATACATTTATTCTCTGTAATGGTGCTAAATAATGTTTCACAGATTAGGTAATAGTGAATGAGATATTTAAAGGAAACTTTAAATAGTGAGTGAGGTATTTAAAAGAAACTTATCAGATAAAGAAAATAAATTAATTTTATCACTCTGCCTATGTGGCCTATTCACAGAAGGGAGACTGTTGTGGAGAAAGATGATATTTAGAAGGTCACATATAAGTTCACCCAATCACCATTTAAAAGAACAATTTATAATTCTCCTTTCATCCAGATATACTATAGTTCACAAATAAATGTATTTTAGGTTGATAATATCATTACTGTGTGACAATAAGAAACCAAAGATTTCTTCTTACTGTCTGCTGAGATTTTTAGAATTTAAATGCCCTATGATCAGTAGAAAGTAGATGTTTTCTAAGGCTTTTTTCCCAGACAGCAGATAAATCTCGGTATAATCTTTATTCTTATAATGCAGGTGCATAGCTATCTATCAATATTCAATCTTCTCTTTCATTGTATACAACTGTAACTAAGATGTAGCTACCCAGCCCTAGAGTACATTTATGAGCTTAAGCTTCCCATAGTTAGTAGTCAGTCTCCCATGTGAAGAGTTCTCATCAGTAGAAAATGAATAAAATTAATTAATGGTCTTCTAGTTTAAGACTTTTAAGAGACAGCGTGTCTTTCCTGAGAGCTGAATACAGATAACAAATCCCTGCTGAATAAAAAGACTACATGAAAATATAAGAAACTGAATTATTAAATCTGTATAAGAAAGAGTGCTGCCAAGTGGTTAGCTCTAAATTGGATGGCAAATTCAGTAAAACAAAAGATACACATTTTGCAGTCTATTTGTTACAGCAGCTTAGCCTAACTTAATGCAAGACACCGTGAAGAGTACTCTAACATTAGATCTATTTACATACAACTGAGTTTTTAAATTTGGCATACACCACTAGTCTAGCTTTTTTTTTTCTTTTCAAATATTTTCTTCTTTGTATTAATTATTTTTTAAAATAATTTCTTTTAGAGATAAAAGACATTATTGAAACAATACTATTCACTATAAGAAAATTAAATATGGGCAGATATTTTTTACCAGAGAAATATGGCTCATGGAATCTTTAATAAAAGCATGTGAGCATTGTTTTTCTTAAAGTGATAGTTTTTGGGGGCAAACTTTCCTGAGTACATTATGGTATCTTTGTAGCTAAGCATTAGAAAAATTCATGTATGAAAAAGAAAACAAATACATAGTGAATATTTTACTAACTTCAATGTTCATCTGTAACTGGAGTGAAAAATACAAATGAAAAAATAATTGTCTTCTATGCCATGCTGCCTATTCTTTAAAAATGTAAAATATTCTTTTTTTTTTGGAGAGATTTTCACTATAGGGCGCGTGCGCTCCCCAGACAGACAGAGACATAGAGACAGAAAGCGAGAAATCACCCCCCAAGGCGGATGGTCATGCCACAATCCCTTCTCCTCCATTCTCCTCTCGGGATCTTGGGCACACACGCACACGCGCCCGGCGTGAGTTTTAAGCTACCGGGTCCGGGATGTGAACCGCGGTAGACTATGTGGGAGTCCAGCGACATAGCCATTATGCTAACTGCTGGTTCCCAAAAATGTAAAATATTCTTATCCAAACTTATAATTGTGTGAGGTCATGCATATATGCTAATTATTTTGATTTAGTCATCCCACAACATATACTACTTCAAAATAATATGTTGTACATGGTAAATACATACAATTTTATATGTCAAATAAAAAATAAATGTGGCTGAACTAAATGAAATAAACCATATTTAAATCAAACACATATACGGATACATAGTAAGCCTTTCTTCTAATTATTTTTAAATGGATTCTATATGTTTAGCTTATTTTTCTTCTTGTTCACTTTCTCATTTTCTCCTCTCTTGCATATCTGGTGTGAAAGGCATTTGTTAATAATTAATATTTAGAATAAAAACTTGTGATAACTCTGGAAGGCGCTTGTAAATTTAATAATTCTTTTAATAAAATTTGACTATTTGTCCATGTATAAAACTTCTTTTGGTACACATTCAATGAACTATCCAGTATATAAATTATTGGAAATATATAGAGTTGAGTACTAAGCACTAGGCTATATCTACAGACTGGGAACTCTACATTAAGAACCTCTGTTCCAGCTCTTATTTCAATCCTACCCAGATACATGATCCCTGGCAATTCATTCTTAGATGTTATCTCATCTCTCAACTAGGTAGCTTATGGTAATATAGCTTGTTTTAAATTGTGAGTTACCAAAAATTATGAAATGAAATAAAAATGTTAAAACGTTAAATGAAACAATTTGGAAAACAATTACTTAAAGTAAAGCTAAAACTATTTTTACCTTTTAAATATCTAATATAACTATAAATCTCTAAGATCAAAAAATACTTTATGGTATTCCTCAAAATACTTAAATATGTTTTCACCTAGCAGTGTGTTGTAAAGAACACTGATGTAGCATGAACTTAAGTAAATTTATATTTTTCCCTCAACTGTAATATTTTATGATTCCAAAAATTTTGTCACCAAAAAAGTTTAGGTTCAAGCCAATTTAAATAAAATGTAAACAAAGTCTTATAGTGATCTTTCGGGTTTATCTAAGTTAACTTTTTTTAAATTTTATTAAATATGGATATGACGTGGCAGAGAATACAGAAAATGTATACATTTTGAAAATAAAATAAAATTTACTAAAACAGCCCACAATGCAGAGATATACATGATTAATATTTTCCTCTAATACATTTTTATATTTCTGCCCAATCTTTTATAAAATTGGCTTCATTTTGTAAGCATGTTTCTAAATTTTTATCTCTTTCATAAGAGAGAGTGAGAAAAAGAGACAATGGGAACTCTGAACAGGGTCTTGTCACTTCCCATCTCCCACTCCTGTCAGCCTTTCAGTCTTCCAGTGAGCCAGGATCATGGGGCATACAAGCAGTGCCAGGCATTTTTCAGGTCTATGGAGATCCAAACTGTAGCATACATATGGCTCCAGCATTACAGAGCCATACCCAACCACTTGCACTACTGTGGGTGAATCTCTAAACCCTGATTTTTTAAGTATAATATCAATGCCACTTTTAGTTTTCTAAAAAAATGTTATGTTAACTTCTTTATGGTGTTTCATTATTTTATAATTATTTACTAATTTAATGATTATACTTTTTTTCTTTTCAAATGTCGAGATGCACATGCACTCTACTCATGGAGACAGAGAATAGTATCCCTTTTCCTCCCTTTCTCCATCCTGCTGGGATTTAGGGCACTACTTACCCATGTCCCATGTCTTTTCCAAACTGCTGAGGTTGAGACTCAAAGCAATGTCAGCCACCTGAAATCTGACTCCCTAACCATTGGGTCATGGGGATGACTACTCAGTTCATGAAAAATCTTATAGAAACAGAATTGCTGGTGATGGGATTGTGAGTTTAAATCTCAAATGGCCCCATATTATAGCTTCATTTTGCTTATTCATTTTTATGACTCATTGATTGATCTGAAACAGTAATAAAAATATAGAAATTAGAAACTCTGGCTAATTAAATAGAATTAATGGAATCCAATGGTGGCTTAATGTAACTGGAACTTTGGTTGATAAATATCATTTTAGGAGAAATTAAAGTAGGAAGTACAATTTGGTCAAATATATAAATCTCATAGTTCAGAAGGAATCAAGGCAGGCCAGTTAGCCATCATGCTGTGATGCGGCATAATGCAACATTACACATGATCATCCTTCGGAAAAGTAAGCCTCCTTTGTATGTTGCACTGAAGTTTTCAACACTAGAGACTCAAAGTCTTCAAGGGATGGGAGTCTCTCAAAACCAGGTAGTGTCTTTATTCAGAATTGTTGATATTATTTTGACAGATTGGGTTCATAAAAACTCTCATGTAGGCCATGAGAAGATAGAATCAATATTAAGGTAAATGCAAATTTAGGAAAAATGCAGTTGTTTTTTTTTTTTTTTTTTTTTTTTTTTTAATTTTCAACTGGCATGTGTGTCATGACCTGGGAGACACAGTACATGTTTATGACACTTGACTCACTTCTAGATCCCACAACACAAGTACATAATCCTATTTTAGCCAGTTTAGCAATTAAAAATTACAGAAAGAGCAGCAGGATTGTGGCATGGCACAGCAGTAAAAAGTAATGCTCCATGAGGCTGACCCACATGAAAAGATTCTGAGATCTTCTTGAGTATTGCATCATGGGTAAGCACATGATCTGGATCTGGTTGAAGATGGGAGTAGATTTTGCCTCACCCTATTGAAGAAAAAGAGAGAGAAGAAAACAAGAGAGAGAAAGGAAAATATTTAATCTGTTTGTTACTCAGAAAGAATACATGGACACTGAAATCTGGCTCCCTAACCATTGGGTCATGGGGATGACTACTCAGTTCATGAAAAATCTTACAGGAACAGAAATGCTGGTGATGGGATTGTCAGTTTAAATCCCAGAGGGCCCCATATTATAGCTACATTTTACTTATTTATTTTGATGACTCCTTGACTGATTGATCTGGAACAGAAATTTAAAAAAATGTATAAATGCAGTTTGTCAACTGCTTTGACTGATCTACCGTGGGTGCTACCTCATAGTATTATTGTGAATGGGATTATGAGAAATAATATGAAACATTGAATAAAATAGAAACATCAATTATAAATATTTTAAAAATCTACTAAAATATAATATAGCTGAAGCCAAAGTAATGATAAATTCCATGGAGGAGAGGCTGATGGATGTTCTAGACAATTATATAAGGAAAAAAGTAGAGGAATTGGAAGAAAGAATGATGGGGATTCTCATAAACCACCTTTCCCCTCCCAAATTTATTAGCAGTGAGAAAAGAAAAGTACACCAATAGCTACTGCAGGCAATGAGATGAGCTAAATAGCTTTCTTTCCTCTCTCTTTTTAAATTCTTGTACATTTTGAAGGCTAACAGCTCATTCAGAAGAGAGAGATTAAATTAACTGAAAAAGAGTACAAAAGTAAGTAAAAATGAGAAAAACAGATATTGTTTATAGCCTTGAGGCTGGGAAATTCCTGCTTCTAGTTTTGCTATTATGTGAGAAAAGGATTAAAAATTAATCAACAGTGATATTAAATGAACATTGCTGTTGGCCTCATATAATACTATGGTCTCAGAAAGCTGGCTTATGTTTGTTATACTGTTTTAAGAACAGATCAATAACATCAGTGCAACCCATTCCCAAGTTAAACTGATTTTAAATATGTATAACAATTGATTTTCTGCAATACCTTGTGACAGAATATGGTACTTTTTATATAGTCAACATTGATATAAGCCCTCACAAATAAATATTCCCATATCAGCCATTTGTTTTATGGGAGCATGTATCTTTTAGGCTAATAAAAATTATGCAACTAGATAAGACTGGAGTAAAGAAAATATGAAAAAAAATCATACTCTCCCAACCACATTTCTAAAAACTTAAAAACTGAAATTTCAAGAATATAAGTTTTAAAAAGGATTTTAAAAATATGTGTGAGGAAGGACATAAAGGAGAAAAATAGAGAGGCAAGTCATTTATGGGACAAAGAAATAGGTTATCATCTGTTGAAGATAACTTTACAGTATTGTTAACTGGACTGGCGAGAAATGCACACATGTTGGAATAGTCACTTTGCAAGCTAACATGTGGTTGAATTAATAAAAGAAATTGAAATCAAAAAAGAAAAAATATATATGTTGTGGCTTGTCTGTGGTGCATCAGTAATGCTGCTCTGTGACACTGTACTCATAAGAGAAGGTCTTGTGTTTGTGTTCCAAGGCCTCCCAGCACATAATGAACACACATACATCCCTCTGGTCCAGGCTGGCTGAGGCTGGGAATGCATGGCAATACGAAGACAATGTTGGGGCTGCTCATCTCACTGTGGTGTGTGTGTGTGTCTGTGTGTGTTTCTCTGAAGAAACAAACTTTTAAAAAATGTGTATTCATAATATGTACTCAAATATAAGCAAAATCTCTTAATGAACTTTGAACCTCTTTGATTTTATTATAACTATGGTGGAGTTGGAAAATACTAGTTTTTATTTCTTTTTCTTTCTATTTTCTAAATTATATAATTCAGAAATTATATATCATATCTATTTTCTCTGCTTTTAATTTACCTCTTTCATATCTCTACTATAACAATAGAGGTCTAGAATCTAGAGTTTCTTTTCTTGTGAATGGATTGTGTACACACATGTGCACACACATACAAATGAATAAGTAAAATAACTGAATGAATTCTGAGTTGGTTTTTCATTGAATCTTCTGTGTGCTTTAACCATAAAGTGCAGTTCATTTAAGGCTTCTTTGTTGTTTCACTTCATTTATTAGGGTATAATAGCAATAAATGTTCTGTTTCGTGTGTTTTGTAATAGTGAAACAGCTCCCAGCTTTACAATAAAACTGGAGGGGATTATTACATAAGAGTAGCTATTGTACCACTGGAACATATACTAATGGTGTCATTGTTTAATACATTACTTTTTGAAAATATTAGGTTACCCTTTATCTCCAGCTGGGACTATCTTGTATGCTCAAAATTGAGGCTTCAAGTGGTACTATAAACTATACATGGTATACATACACCATACACAAAAATAAATGTATTTGACTTCATAACTCAATTCTTTATAATTTTCTCAGCGGTGTTAGCACTTAATTCAATTATGGTTAAAGATATTCATAAAAACAGTATAGGACAACACCAATAAATCATTTCTGGAATAGTGTACTCTAATATAAAGCTTCTAGCGTGGCCTTCCAGCAAATAGCCTTTACCTTTCTTCACCTTCTTTGTGTTTCATGTGTTTTATAATTTTCAAAGCTTCGTGTGTTTCCTTTTTACTCATAATAATCAGGGAAATTGATCGAACAGTGGTTCATGTTCCAATTTCTGAAGGCACATAAGACACCATAAAAATTGTAAAAATATTATTAAAGATATTTAAAAATGGTAAATAATACAAAGGGAAAGTAGTATTTTCTAGAGGTTAATACAAATTTATTTAGTCATTTCTATAAGTTACTAGGTTTTTTGGTTTTGGCCATCTGATAACCTCTTGCAGTCAAGTAAGATAAATCTTTTAATATGATTTTTTTTTTATAAATAAGAATTCTTTTTGAGAAGTTTTTGCTATAAGGCATGTGCGCTCAACAGAAAGACAGAGAAACAGAGAGAAAGCAGAAAACAAGAAATCAGCCCCCAGGGAGGATGGCCACATCACAATCCATTCTCCATTCTCCTCTCAGGATCTTGGGCATATGTGTACACATGCTCAGCATGAGTTTAAGTCACTGGGTCTGGGACTCAAACTCCAGTCGACTACGTGAGAGTCCAGTGACATAGCAATTACACCAATTGCTGGTCCCCAAGTATAGTGACTCTTTAAGAAAAAAATTGCTTTCTATTTGCAGTGATCAAGAGTTAAATTTATGAGACTAGCAGGTAGTGTAATGGCTATGTTGCTGGATTCCCACGTAGTTAATCGCAGTTGGAGTCCCCGACCTGGTGGCTTAAACTCACGCTGGGTGCATGAGCATGCATGCCCAAGATCCCGAGAGGAGAATGAAGGAGAAGGGATTG
>NW_006159452.1:2173589-2174152 GCF_000334495.1 Tupaia belangeri chinensis | reverse complement strand
CTTTTATATTTTTTCTAAATTGTATAGATTAAGTTACTGACAAGTTTACTTAAGGCCAATTGCTTTATTTTATATTTTTGCTAGCTTGTATTGCTTAGTTTGATTTATATTTTCTAGTAGTAACAATACATCCCTTCTGATGAAAGGTTGCTAAATTTTTATGTTGATATTTTCTTTTTCAATTTTAATTTTAATTAATCATATATACATATGAAACTAGAAAACATATATATATGAAACCCCTATTTATCACCCTCTACCATTTTCCTCCCTCCTCCCACACTATCTCAGGTGTCTACAGCTGTTTTCCATTCATTTTTTTCCACCCACATTTTGTTGATTCAAAAAATTTCTTAAATAATCTAACAACTTTCAATAGCATGTTCAGCTGATATATACACATCTGTGAATATATATCTGATTTAGGCATGAAACTCTGAGTAGAATGAATATACTATAACATAGCACCTAGGTGGTGCTATATATGCTATACAGCTTACTACGGTCATTAAATAGGTATTTTTGAATATATTTTTTAATTTCAAGAAGAGCAGTTTTAGCTT
>NW_006159452.1:2171955-2173556 GCF_000334495.1 Tupaia belangeri chinensis | reverse complement strand
GCCAGGAAACAGGCTAAGATTCTGTTCAAAGAGTAGGTACATGAACCTATCGGCAGCTCAAGACAGAACAAAAATCCTTAAAATGAGAAAACAAAGCCTGTAAGAAAATCAACAATGTTTTAGTCAAAAGTCATAAAATTCTATTTAATTAGTTCAGGCTCATGTAGTTTATCTTCCACTGTGGTTCAATCTTCCCAGTTGAATTCTAGGATATAATATTCAACTCCAGACTTGTCCCTGTGATTAAGTTGGCCATTTTCTTAGTTTTTGAACTCTTATTTCTATATGTCTGTATTTAATTTTCTTGGTATTGCACTCCCTTCAGAACTTCTTGGAGATATGGTCTGGTATTGGTAAATTCTTTCAGATTTTGTTTATCTGAGAATGTTCTTATCTTTCTTCCCATGTGAAGGATAATCTTGCCAGGCATAGTATTCTTGGTTGAAATTGCTTTTCCCTTAACACTTTGAATATGTTTTTCTATTTTTTTTCTCACTTGCATTGTTTCTGTTGAGAGGTCTGCTGTTTAGCTGACCAGATATCCTTTGTAGGTAGCTTGACGTTTCTCTCTTAACAGTCTGAGTATCTTATCTTTGTTTGTGATTTTGGTCAATCTTACTATAATATGTCTTGGAGAAGATTTTCTTGGGTTGATTCTGTTTGGACTCCTTTGTGTTTATTGGGACTGGATCTTTGAATGACTCTCTAGGTTTGGAAAGTTTTCTTCCAGGATTTCATGGAATAGATTATCAATGCCTTTATGAGTCTCTTCCTCTTCTGGGATATCAAGTATCCAGATGTTTGGATATTAGATGGTATCTAGTATTTCTCATATATTATTCTCACTTTTTTGGACATTTTTCTCAGTCTTCATGGTGGATTTTCTTAGGTCAGCAATTCTATCTTCTACATCAGAGATTCAATTTTATGTATGATCTAGTCTGTTTTAATACTTTCAAGGGAAGTTTTGAATTCCTGTACTATAGCCTTCATCTCTAACAGGTCCATTTGATTCTTTTTGATAATGTATATTTTCTCTTTTAGATCTTGCAAAATTGTTCTCAACTTCCGGAACTCATGAGTTCCTTTCTCCTGCCTCTTTTGTAGTTCATTGTCTCTCTTCTCTTCCATCTCTGTTAGTTTTGTTACTATGAATATTCTAAATTCTTTATCTGACATTTCCATGAGTTTCCTTATACTGTCTGAGAATGAACAGGAGTTATTCTTTTCCCTTGGAGAAGAGGTATTTTCTTGCTTTCCCATATCTCTTGTGACTCTGTGGTGATTTCTAGTCATCTCTGATGGATGGTGTGTTTCTTTCTAATTCTTGAATTTCTTTTTTAAAAAATGTTTTTATTATATCTTTTTAAAAAATTTATTTTTTTTGTATATACATTCAATCACATTGTTTATCTTACAATGTGAGCATTTCAATATGTGAACATTTCTCCCCAGTCACATTGATCAAAATATCTTCAACAGATAACACCACACTTCCCCATACCGTCAATGTTCTAACTCCATGTCCCTTCTCCAAATGTCCTTCATTAGGCCCCACTCCTCCAAGTACACCTCATCTGACATTCACACCCATCTCTTGT
>NW_006159452.1:2167526-2171762 GCF_000334495.1 Tupaia belangeri chinensis | reverse complement strand
ATCATATGGTAGATCTATTTGTAGATTTTTGAGGAGTCTCCAAATTATTCTCCACAGTAGTTGGACCAATTTACATTCCCACCAGCAGTGTAAAAGAGTTCCCTTTTCATGATTGTATACATAGAAGACCCAATGGTCTTCATGGAAAAATTACTGGAAGTAATACATGATTACAGTAAAGTTGCAGGATATAAAATCAATATACAGAAGTTGATAGCATTTCTATATATGAATAACAGGCAGACTGAGATAGAACTGAAAAAAGTTATTCCATTTACCATAGCCACAAAAAGTATTCAATATTTAAGAATAAATCTAATTCTTGAATTTCAATCTGAGCGTTCAGAGCTGTGCAAGAGGAGGTAATCTGAAATCTTTCTTCCATCCGGTTTTTACTCTTCATGCATCAGATTCAGTGGTAATTGAGGAATATTCTGAACCTAATCATATTCAGATGTTTGGATCCTGTTCACTTGGACCTGTCTAGAAACTTAGTGTGTATAGGCGACTAGAAATGAATCTTGAGGGAGAAGTCTCAGCAGAAAATCTTCTTTTATAATCAAGGAAAGCAATATTTCATGGCTCAAGTTCAGTATCCATTTCAGGATGAGCCTGGGTTTGTGCCTTTTCTAAATCAGAAAGTCTTCATTTTTAGTTCCTGAAAGCAATATTGCATGGCTGAAGTTCGATAGCCATCTTAGAATGGGCCTTGATTTGTGCCTCTCCTACAAGGGAGTAGGAAATTATGTTATATTTTTATTGACTACCAGTTATAGCAATTTAGAGAAAAAAGTAAAACTTCAATATCACATCTATTATTATCATTAAAACTTCTATAAGTTTTTCACATATAAACAATCACCATCAAGTTAAATACTAAAATCTAGATCAATTCAATAATGTCCAAATATTGGCTACTATCCAATATTTGGCTTATATATTTAATATTTAAATTCTGCCATTTGTGAACTGTTCTTCTAAGCAAAACTTGCAGTTTTGTATTAAATGTAGTCTTAATGTATGTATTTTATGCAGGCATATTCAAAAATTCTGCAATAAAATTGAAAGCAAGAATCACATTGAAATGTTTTCAGGCCTACCACATGAAATATCCTTGCAAAATCATTCAGAAACTGCTAAGAGATAATGACTTTGCTATAAAAGTGACCATAAAATTAGTCTTACCATAGGTTATAGACCATTTGGCAACCATCCTAAAAGGAAAGGGAGGTCAAGTAATAAAACACATCAGGCTAGGAAAACTTACCAATAAATATTTTCAATAATATGAAGTATTAAAATAGACTCCTACTGTTGCAGTGTCTGAATATTACAGTTCATATAAAGTAAAAGCAAATAGAATGAACTGAGTTGTGTCCTCCCCAAATTTGCATATTGAAACCCTAACCTAAATGTGATTGTATTTGAAGACAGGGTCTTCAGAAGGTAATTAAGGTTAAATGAGGTCATAAGAGTGGAACCCTGAACCAACAGGAATGGCGACTTTATAAGAAAAGAGAGATTTGTCTCTACCCACACAAAAAGAAGAGGGCAAGTGAACACAGAGTTGAGAAAGCAGCAGCCCATAAGCCAAGAAAATAAGACTCCCATTGAAATCTAACATGCTGGCATCTTGGGTCTTGGACTTTCCAGCATCCAGAAATGCAATAGATAAATTTTTGCTGTTTATGCCACCCAGAATAGTATTTTGTTTTGGCATCCCAAGCAGACTAATATAATAACTTATAATAACATTGAGCTATATTATAGAATTGAGTATACTGAGCTATATTGTAAAATTCAAAGTCTATGTGGGGGAGAAGAACAGAAATGGTAGAATAATGTATAGTCAGTCCATGGAGCCTACAGTTTCAGGATATACAATACACAGAATAACTTCAAGGCAGGTTAATAAAAATCATCAATTAGTATGATTGAAAAAGCTCTGGGCACCAGTAAATGGCATAGCAGTTACATTGCTGGACTACCACGTAGTTGACAACAGTTCAATTCCTGGACACGGTAAATTAAAACTCATGGTAGGCATGTGTGCATGTGTGCCCCAAAGCCCAAGGAGAATGGAGGACAAAGGGATTGTGGTGTGGCTATCCCCCCCCAGGGGCAAATTTCTTGCTTTCTTTCTCTCTGTCTCTCTGGCAAATGATGAGCCCTATAGCAAAAATCTTTCTTAAAAAAAAAAAAAAAATCTGACTAGGATAAACGTCTCTTAATGTCTCTTGAATTTTCGTGCTACTTACTCTAAAAATTCAAACAAATGTTGCTTATTGTGTTGTCTATACTTTGAGAATTATTTTATATATATAACTCGGGTGGGAAGGTCCCAAGTTGACATCCCAGGAAGACCCTGTACAAGCTAGATACAGAATGTGTACATGATCTGGGATGACTGAGGATAGGGAAAGGATTATGTTGCATAAAACTTGATGAAGATGTCACTCTTGTTCTGAATAAATGGATGACCAATCATTACAAAAAAGTCAAGCTCGGGGACCAGCAGTTGGCGTAATGGCTATGTTGCTGGACTCCCAGGTAGTCAACCGCAGGTCAAGTCCTGGACCCGGTGACTTGAACTCATGCCGGGTGCAGGTGCAAGCGTGCCCAAGATCCCGAGAGGAGAATGAAGAAGAAGGGATTGTGGCATGGCCATCTCCCCTGGGGGGGGAGGGGTGTTGATTTCTTGCTTTCTGTCTCTCTGTCTCTTTCTTTCTGGTGAGCACACGCACCCTTTAGCAAAAATGTCTCAATATATACATTATTTAACCATATTCCATAGAAACACAGGATCCATGGATCTCAAAAGAAAATGAGGATTTTTCTCTCACATTAGCAAGAAATCTGACAAAATGTATGAACAAAGTATGCAGATATTTTAGAGTTTTTAAAAAGAATCTGAAAAACTACACATTTTGAAAAATCTAAACAAACTTGAAATTGATGTCTTTTCTTGAACTCATCACATAATAGGTTGTGGTACAAACAACTACCCAGAAATCTGGAGACAGTCAATCTAGAAAGACATAGCGAAGATCTACTCATCTGGATGAGAAGCTGCTAATGCCATAAGCTGTTGGGAACATTTAAATTGTAACTTTGATGACTTGCTGGAGACAGTGTGGTCTAGTATGAAAGTGGTAACTCTTGAGAGCTACAGTTTTAGATACTCTGCCACTGACATGGGTTATATTTCTAACTCCAAAAGCAATCTCCACGCCTAGTGAAGATCTAAGAAAGTTATTTTTGTGGCTCTTGTAGGGAAGTGGAACAAGACACTTATTGTGAAATAAAAATACCAACTCTCCTGGCCAAAATACTTTACAAGAGATTTTTTTTTTCCATTTAGAGAAAGTAGTTTTCTTCTGTATCAATCTCCTTTAGACTTCCTGTCTTCATTTCTAGGAACTGCAGAAGTGACACTAGTGAAACACTTGTGATGAGCATGACACAGGTCCACAAAAACATTTAGATTTAATCCTAAAATTACAGAATGTTCCCCTTCCCTTACACCTTACCAGATACTACATAAAGGGTTCCAGTACAGTATAAGTGGGTGGCAGCTGAAATAGTTTGTGAACTGAAAACTATCTTTGAGAAGCAGTACTTAGGAAAATTCAAAGTCTATGTGGGGGATAAGAATAAGAATGATAGAATAATGTGTAGTCCATGGAACCTACAGTTACAGGACATATAACACACAGAATAACTTCTAGGCAGATTAATATAAATCACTGCATGTATGTTAAGTGGGAAGATATGAAATCCTATAAAATGCTCAATTAAAGCAATAGAGGGCAAAGAAAGGAAAGAACTAAAAAAAAATGTACAGAAAACTATAAAAATCAGGTGGATTTTAAGACAACTGTATACTCATTTTGCACATTCATAATTTTTGTTGCAAATAAGATATGCTAAATATCACATTGTAGAGTCTATGCATATTGACTTTCCCTGGGGATTGTTAACATTATTGTATATCTACTTACTGTTTTAATGACTGTTAGACCTTTCACTAAAGTGCCTTTTATCTGCCTTATGTAGCTTCCAATGTCAATCTTCAGAAAACAGTCTTGATTATGCGCAGTCTCCCTGACCCTCCAACTCCACTTTCAGGGATTACTGTATCTTTTTTTTTTTTTTTTTTTTTGAGAGATTTTCACTGTAGGGCGTGTGCGCTCGCCAGACAGACAGAGAGAGACATAGAGACAGAAAGCGAGAAAT
>NW_006159452.1:2166946-2167320 GCF_000334495.1 Tupaia belangeri chinensis | reverse complement strand
AACTGTATTAGAGTGCCTCTTTCCTCAGTCCCTCTCTGTAACTGCTAGGTGGTCTGAGTCTATTGTTATCATACCCAGCTATTGGCATTCTCAAATTAATAGCTGGCATCTTACTACTATCCAGTTTTGGCATAACCCTAGGATATAAATTGCTCCACAATTTTATCCAATTAAATATAGAGCCATTTACAGGAATAGTTTTGAGGCTAGGCTTTGAAACATGCTCCATTCCCAGGAGGTCTCTTTTCAGATGTTTCATTCTTTTGTTCTCTCAGTTAAACTTTGTAGTTTATTTACCAGTTCTCTTATTGTTATCATGGAGTAAAGAGCTTCTTATTAATTTGTTACCACTAAGATCTCTATGTTGTTTGTTT
>NW_006159452.1:2156460-2164063 GCF_000334495.1 Tupaia belangeri chinensis | reverse complement strand
ACACATGCACCCAGCACGTTTTTCAAGCTGCAAAGTCCAAGATCTCTGTGGCTTTGACAGTCTTTAGACTTGAACTTCCTAATGCTTTGTTCAAATAAATGCAGTGCTCTTAGGAATACAGAATGATCTATTCTTACAGACCACTTGGTTAACTGGGCAGGACCTCTATATAACAGTTTCCTGGAGCTGGGGGAAGTACAGTGACCTGCTTCTTTTGGGATGACAACTTTCCTCTGGGTGGTGATGGCCATCCTGGCTTGGAATTTTCATCCTAAGAACAGTAGGGGTGAGAACAATCAAAGCCCAGTGTTTCTGACCTATGTCCAGAGTAGAGCTTCCAACCTGTACATGCAGGCTGGGTGGAGGAAGGGAGCCCAATACACCTGAGCTGAATTTTTCTAAAACAAAGCTCTTACAACATAGGGCTGAGGAGATAAGAATTGTTGGCCATCTCTTCCTCTCATAAGGACCATCTTCCTAAATGAGGAGCTGGAGGCAGTGGGAACCACACCTTGGTTGTAACTGCCTGGGTAAAGCCTCCACCACAGTGAGCTGAAGATTCTTTAAATCAAGACAGGAGCATATTAGGGCCAGGCCCATGAACCAGTACCTAAGGTAACTGGATCTCACATTGCTGACTGTGGTTCAAGTTCCAACTCCTGGAGAGTGAAAAAGATGCTGAGCATGTGAACATGTATGCCCCAAATCCTCACAGGAAGGAGAAATGGTAAAGAAAGAATTGTGGCATGACCATATCCCCTTGGTGGTGGGGATGCTTTCTCCCATCCCTTCTCTCTCTCTGTTTGTTTCTCACTTTCTGGTGAGTGAATGCAGATGCCCTCTGGCAATTAACATAAATAAAGATAGGAGCATGTTAGATGGAAGTAAGGCAGGAAAATGTCGAGCATATTTTCACACATAAAACATATCAGTATGTCTGAAGCTGTGCTGACAGAGAAAAATTAGCTTAGACAAATTCAGGAGAGGTCAGCAGACCTGGCATTTCAGAAAAGTGTAGCACCTTAAAATATTTAAACAAAGGTATAAATGACTAATTAAAACTTTACTTTCCTACACAGAAATTTTTTAATATTAATAAAATTCAAACTAAATGAATATTACAGTAATGAGAAAATTATGGTTTTCAAATAGCAGGTAGTAACTTATTTGAGTGAAAGAAGGGCTTTGGGCTATATTAAAAGAGAGCCACAGAGAAAATTTCTCATCTCATAAAATAAAATTACCAAACAAATGGGAGAAAGAACTTGGAGAAAGCTGACATTTAGATTTTGATTCAGTGGACCCAAATGGAGATTTGTATTCAAAATATATTTTGTGTAATTGAAATGTTCTAGATTGACATGTTTTACCATATGTCTGTCTTAGCATTTGGTGTTGGAGCTACATACTTATCACCTGGAAGCCTTACTCTATGTTGACCCTCAGGGAGAATTAATTCTTTGTTAATTTTATCTTTTATTTCCATTCTAATATGATATTCATTCAACAAATGTTCCAGTGTTGCGTAGCGTAAAAATACCTAATATTTACATTTCAGTCTAGTTAGAAAGAAATTCATAAATAACACTTTCAGAAAATCTCATAAAGATCCAATTTCAGGAGCATTGCCTGGGTACAATTATGTCTCTGATAATGGTAAATACATTGTGAGACAATCAGAGACAGAAAAAGAAAAAAATGAGTTGACTTGTGACACTTTGTGCTGACAAAAATGGACATAAGTTCCCTATATTTGCATTTTTATCATGTTCTTTTCACCTCAGTATCATCTTGAGATAAATTAGGCATGCCACACATGTGCAAGTGTTAACCATTATTATAAAGGTGATATAGGACAGCTCATTCCCTTTGTAACTATGAGGTGGTGAATGTAGACCTTCAGTTGTTATGGCAACCTTCAATTAATGAACATATCATCAAAGTCATCTCTCTACAATATTTAATAAGTTACTTCCATTAAATATGATTGAATGTTCCTTTCTGAATCCAATGACAAAGCTGAAGTTAAAAGCCATATTAAAAAAAATGAAAATATCTATATCCTCTATTGTTTTATTGAGAAAAAAGCTATCAAAAAGTTCTTTTAAGCTTTAATTTTTGTAAAGACAGCTGCAGCTATGTTGCTAATAAAATATTAATAGCTTCTACATAGTTAGCCTTTCATGAAGATTTATGAATCATTATAGATTTTCCACTAGGCCAGTAGAAATGGATATGATGATGATGATGACTCAAGAAAAATTATGCTAACGTCAGAAATGCTAATTGACAGATATATACTAACAGATCATTTTAGTCAAAGTAATCCTCTTCAAACTTTCACATAGTGGGAACCAGCAGTTAGTGTAATGGCTATGTCGCTGGATTCCCATGTGGTCGACTGCGGTTCGTGTCCCGAACCCGGCGGTTTAAAACTCATGCCCGGCGCGTGTGCGTGTGTGCCCAAGATCCTGAGAGGAGAATGGAGGAGAAGGGATTGCGGCGTGGCCATCCCCCCGGGGGGTGATTTCTCACTTTCTGTCTCTACGTCTCTCTCTGTCTGGCGAGCGCACGTGCCCTAAAGCCCCTCAAGAAAAAAAAAAAAGTTTCACATAGTCATTAACATAAACAAAATGTTGAAAGCCCAAGATTATATGAATAGATATAGCTTTGAGGAAAACAATGAATCTAAAATAGCTACTGTTTATAGAATCATTATATTGTATTACATATTCCTGTAGTAATCTCTAATCTAAATACATGTAAGGTAGATTTATATTAGCCCATTTTATAGGCTGGGAAAATTAGATAGACACCAAAAGCCAAAATTAGAGTAACTTTTTTTTTTTTAATTGCCATAGTGCTCATGTACTCACCAGTGAGACAGAAGGGAGAGAGGAGAAGAGAGAACAACTTCCCTTAGTGGGGCATGGTCATGCCATAATCTCTTTCCTCTATTTCTCCTTCCTGTTAGGATTTCAGACATTCACACATACATACACCTTGTGCATTTTTCAAGCTGATGGATCCAGGATTCAAACCAAAGTGCACCATGTGAGATCTGGCACCCAGCACACAACTCTTAACTACTATGCTATAGGCATGCCTTAAAGAAACATTTTGAAGATCAAACAATGAATATGTGAGAGAGCAAGGATTAGTGCTATCTGGGAATTTCTTAATATTAATAAAGCCAGACCAAAAGCTTATACAACATTCTGGGACCAGCAGGTGCCGTAATAGCTATGTCGCTGGATTCCCATGCAGTCAACCGCAGTTCAAGTCCTGGACCGGTGGCTTAAACTCATGCTGGTCACATGTGTGTGGATGCCCAAGATCCCAAGAGGAGGATGGAAGAGAAGGGATTGCGGCATGGCCATTCCCCCAGGGGGTGATTTATCACTTTCTGTCTCTCTGTCTTTCTGGCATGTACATGCGCCCTATAGCAAAAACCTCGCCAAAAAAAAAAAAAGACAAAAGCTTGAATAAGATCCGCAGCCTTTCTTTTGTTTATCAGGCATACTCTTTTTTTAAAACTGTTTTATGAGTACAACTTAAAAATGACACCATAGCCTTTATAAATATACAATTTTAGAATTCATAAAACTCAACTTCATATAATTCTAGTATTCTTGTTTTAACTCCATGAAGTATGATAAAAATGATATCTGAGTTTATTGGCTGTAAGTGAATAATACTTCAGGTTTAGTGCTTGATTCCTAAAATCTCCTTGGAGCACAACCCAGAAGGATGTAAAAAGTAACTGGAGCATGATTAGAAAAGAAAATTTTCTGTGATTCAGTGATCATCAATGTGAACCTTGGGAAGGAAGCTAAAAGCTACATCTTGGAATAATAGGAATGTTTAGTGACACAGATGTTAATAGACTGAGAGTAAAGTGTCTTAGACAAGTGAACTCCTTTTGTACTTTATGTACCCCAAAACACTATACTAAAATAAAGGCAAGGCAAGGTAATCTTTTCTAGTGGCCACAACCAGGAAGGTTGAAACATTGTTTAATACTGAAGGAAGTAGAGCACCAAATTAATGTTCATTTATTTGTGTGAAAAGGTTTTGCTTTAGTGCCCCTGTGGTGCCTGGAGAGAGAGAGAGGGAGAGACAGAGACAGACAGAGACAGAGGGAAAGTGAGAAATCACACCCTGTGAGGATGGCCATGCAAGAAGAAAGTAAATAAAGTGCTCTATTAAAATCTCCATCAGCTACCAGATATATCCTAATATGATAGTCAAAATTCACATCTCAGACTTAAGATTTTAACATGAATATATTATGATATTACAACCATGTTAAACTAGTAAATCATATAAGCCAATATTAAAATGGTAATAAACATTAAAAAGACATTTTAAAACACCTATTTCTGTTGAAACATAATCATTGATAATGAATTTTTCATTATATAGATAGACTAAATATACATATTTCACATCACTACCACATTTAAAATGTGATATTCAACAATTACATTGTACCCCACAGAAATGAATAACAAATGAATGCAAATAAGACATATAGTAAAATAAAGAAACACTCTCCCAGACATTTTTTGGACATGCACACACATGTGCCTGGTGTGAGTTCCAAGCCACTGGGCCCGAGACTCAAACTGTAGTTGGCCATGTGGGAGTCCAGTGATGTAACCACTAGGCAGTCTCCTGGCCCCAATATTCTTCATTTTTATGGCAGCAAGAGTGAATGTATTTGGAACAGCACCTGGGTTTAAATCCTAGTGTGTCCTAATGCTAGTTAAATTCCTTAAGCAATGATGTATTAAAATAATATTATAGCATGTATTTATTACTTATTATGTGCCAGGAACACTGTCTAGATATACTGTATATGTATTTTCAGATTAAAAAAATAATACATCTCACAGGATATTAACCTTTTTATTTCATTAACCTCTTTATTTCATTTTCCTATTGAAATGGAAGGATAAGATCTACCTTATAGTTTCACTCCAGGAATCTGACGAAGGCAATATGCACATGATTAAGAACCTGGCCACTGAGTCAGAGAATTTTGAATATGAATTTCAGGTTTTCCACTGCACACCTCTGTGATCTTGAACAAGGTCCTCGGAGTCAGAATAATGTTAGGAGTAGGCAGTGGGGGATAGGAGAGAGGGAATCGAAGGGTGGGAGCAAAATATACCAAGGATTTATGTGGAGAAATAAAACAATCTAATCTAACTTGTGGCTAACTCCATAAGAGCTTTAATAGGGCTCCATAGGGTGTGAGATTGAAGAAGTGTCTTGCTAGAATATGAAGCAAATCTGAGACCTCAGGAATTAAGTTTGCCAATCTTCATTCAAGCAATACTGTCTCCGTTTGATTCAGTTATTCTCTTCAAATCTAACTCTACCTTGGTCTTTGCACTCCTCCTTCTACTATCGTGTAATTTTATGTCTCTCTACTCTGAGATTTGTTTTTGTTTTTGTTTTTTCTCTGTGATACAACTTGTGATTGCGATAGACTAAGGGATACCTGGAAAATGCCTAAACCATTTCTCTGGGTGTGTTTCTGGGGGAGGTTCCAGAAGAGATTAACAAGTGAGCCTGCATAGGCTAGATATAGAAGATCTGTCCACATTTTGACAGGCATGAATAATTCAATCACTAAGTAGCTTGAAGAGAATAAAAACTAAATTTGGATGGTTCTCTTTTGAGACAGAAAAAGATGGACTTCTGTTATCTTGGACATCAGTATTAAAGTTCATCTGCCTTTGGACTGCAGGATTTACACCAGTAGCCCTTTGCGTTCTCAGGCTTTCAGCCTGGGAATGCAAGTTACATCATTGGCTTACATGCCTTGGAGACCTTCGTGCCTGAACTAATCTATGCTACCAGAATCCTAGGCTCTCCAGCTTGCAGATGGCCTGTTATGGGACTTCTCAGCCACCGTAATTGCATGAGCTAATACTCCCAATAAATCCCCTCTATATACCCTCACATATTCTATTTGTTCTGTCTTCCTAGAGAACCTTGACTAAGATATAATTTATTCAAAATCTTTTCTTAATTGTAATCTCAGCTAATGTGTGATTCTTCAGGGTTCCATGAGTCTAGCCTATTGAAGTTCAGTTTTGCTCCTACCATTGGATGTCTCATTCTTTTGGGTTTTTCTGAGAGTCCAATTGGTTTCATTCATTTTGCATATTCATTCTCATTGCATATTATTGTTCCGTTACTTCCCACAGATTATCTGTCTACATGCAGATGAGCTGTTACCCATTAATAAGACTCTCCTCATACTTCACAATTTCCCACTGCTCAGGCTACTATAACAAAGCCCCACAAATTTGGTGATTTAGGATAATACAAATTTATTGTTTTACAGTTCTGGAGGCTAGATATCTGAAGTCAAGACATTCATAGAGACCTGCTGTGTCTGAACTTCCTAGCCTGAATCTTGTAATGTCAGTGTGCACACATCACATCATCTTCATATTCTCTTTGTGTCCGTCTCCTCTTAGGGTCTTCTTATAAGGACACAGGACATACATAATGGATTGGGGCCCATTCAATTCCAGTATTACCTCATTTAATTAATTACATTGTCAATGACCTTATATCAAAATAAGATCATATTTTAAAATACTGGAATTTAGAACTTCATAATATCTTTTTGAATAAACACAATTCAACTCCCAATACCATAGGAAGTTGTACATTATAGCTGCCCGTACAATGAGCCATCATATTGGTACCGTAATCAAGCCACATGTATAGTACATTGTTCATAACATAAGGAAATGCTATGGGTTACTGCAACAAAACCTCACTTCCCATAGGTATAAGGCTTGATTTACATAGTCATCTACGTCAGTGGTCTTAAAAAGTTAATTTCAGCACTTTTTATAGCTGTTTCTTTTTTATTTTATTTTTAAGGGCATTCTGTTAATGGGCACTGGCTAGATTCTTCATATACAGTATTTTACTTAATCACCACAATGAAAGCATTATTTTCCTTATTTTAGTGTATCGACCTACTAAGTAGTTGGTAAAATATCACAATAATGATAAAGAATGGGGTAAAAGTTATACAATGTGTTTCTTATCCAATTACTCAGGATTCATTTTTGCCTGATGAATCCTTTACTATCTTTTAAAATCTAAATTAATTTATTATATCCTGTTTGAATGTAGCCTCAACTGCAATAACCAGAGTCTGTTGCTATAAAAGTATATATGTATTAGTTCTACAGGAATTGACTTTAATGTCAGGTAAGTTAGTGTGCAAGTTCTATATTTATTACTTCATAATTTTACAATATTAAGCATACTCTTTCTGTGCATGGATTTCCTAGTTTATAAATTGGAATTAAATCTCATAAGATTGAACACAAGCTTATAAAGTGCTATTCAGATGATCTTTAGCATAGAAAATATTCAATACCTTTTAGTTATTTTTATTATAATTATTATTCTTTGTTGATTGTGAATCACACAAGTTATCAATAATATTGTAATTATTATTCACATTCCCAAGAAGCATAATAGAAAAATTAATAAATGATTGTTTAATTCATTCAATGATTGTTCAAAATATATGAAACAGTCAGCATCTGGAAAAATTTTT
>NW_006159452.1:2142800-2155300 GCF_000334495.1 Tupaia belangeri chinensis | reverse complement strand
ACTATTATCATCTGTAATTTTTTAAAAGTTATAATACCTTCCTCAAATAAACACACTTTAAAAGTTAGAGGATGGGTACCCCTACAAACAGCTATGTTTAATATGGCTTCATTTTTGCTGCCAATCCTAAATAAATTTATATAATTCTAGCTATTCATAATAGTTAGCAATAAATACTATTTATGTATCAACTTAAATTATTGCCTGAAAACTATATTCCAATTATGGAAAGCTGTTTGTTTTTTAATGATACAATTAAAATGTTATTTTAGCTTTATTAAAGTCTTGTCACATCCTAACTAATCAGGCATCTGTTTAAAATATAATTTACTTTTATTCTTCTTTTCCCTGTTTTGTGCAAATGCTTCTAAATATTCTTAAAACAGTCACTACTCTTCTATATGATAAGGTTATATAAATATTAATTTTATAGGTATTAGAATCAAATGATAGGGAACAAATCATAGTTCAACATTGCTCTTGACTTACAGAGTTAATGTTCTGTACTTGACTTTATACGTATATTTTATTTAGGAATGCTCAGATTGGATGGTGCATCTACACTTTAGAAAAGGGAAAGTCAGATATTTTCTTTGAAATTTGATACTTCTTCATCAGGGCAACTTCCATGATAAAAGAATTGATGCCACCTGAGTATGCTACGATCTTTTATCATATGTATCTTAACATTTAATATTTTAAAAGTTACTCTCTTTTCAACTCAAGGAAGAATAACTTGACTAAGAGAAGTACTCGGCACATTTGATATTTTTGAAATGATCAAAACTACTCATGTAAAGGATCACTTAACTGGAATGAAAGTAGTAATTTTAAAATGATATAGATAATTTGATACCCATGAGAATAGGTTTTTCTTTGTACTTTTCTCTAAAAAGCAATCATTTATTAGTTTCAATTAGTCAAATAATATTTTTTTTAAATTATCTTATTTATCTTTATTATTATTATTTAATATTTTCAGAGAAAGATGCATACACACACACACACACAGAGAGAGAGAGAGAGAGAGAGAGAGAATGAAAGTGAGAAAACAGGCCTCCATGTCCAGGACTTGAACCATGATTGGCCATATGGGAGTCCTGTGCCCTTAACCACTATGCTACCAGACAGCCCCAAATATCCCTGAAAATATATACTATGTAAGTGTTAATAGGTGCTCTATGAAAATATTTTTAATGTTGAAGTTCCCAATCACTTGGTAAGTTGTGTACACCTAAAAGTATATAGAGTTAATGGTGTGCCTTTGATTGTAAGACTTATATTAAGTGATAGTATGCCATTCTCCATAATGCCAGGAACTTTTATTTCACATTGTACTGAGTAAATTTATGCCTGTTGTTTTGATCTAAGTAGTTATAACATTAACATATTACCATGATATTATATTAATATAATCATGTATTCAATGAGGAACTTCATATACCATGTAATTCACTGCAGTAGCTAAGATTTTTTTTTAAATATTTTGATGGAATTATTATATACACACTATTTTCTAACTGTTTTTATAGCATAATATAACTTTTTTTTTAGAAGTTTTTGCTATAGGGCGCGTGTGCTCGCCAGACAGACAGAGAGAGACAGAGACAGAAAGCGAGAAATCACTCCCCAGGATGGATGGCCACACCGCAATCCTTTCTCCTCCATTCTCCTCTCGGGATCTTGGGCACGCACACACATGCGCCTGGATTGAGTTTTAAGCCACCGGGTCCAGGATACGAACCACAGTCATCTACATGGGAGTCCAGCGACATAGCCATTACACTAACTGCTGGTCCCATAGCATAACATAACTCTTAAACGTAACTGAGAGGTCACAGAAATATTAAGATATAATACACACATGTACACATAAAACTATACATATGTATTTGAACCCAGATAAAATGTCCGCACAGGATTTTCACAAGATGAGGAAATAGGTAAGCAATAGCAGACAATTTAAAAATTTTTATTTGGTCATTATCAAAAGAGAGAGAGAGAGACATAGGAAAAGGAGAAAGTGACAAGGAAGAAAGAAAGAAGGAAGAAATTAATCTATATCAATTATCTTCATTCTAAAATTCTGATGTTATAGTTAACTTGAGCAAGCTATTTAGTTCCCATAAATTTCAGTTTCTTCAGTTCTAAGTGTACATACTATTTCACAGCAGTAAGTATGAAATAGTCAAAATATTAACTATTATTTTTTAATGATAATACATTTTAATTACAGTTGACATTTACTATTATATTACATACTCAAAATGTGTACATTGTACAAATTAATTCATCATGGATGTATGACGAAAAGAAGGATTTTTACAAAAAACTACGTATCATATATGACTGATAAGCAAACTTTTAGACTGCTTCAAGGTAAATGTGAAAAATTACAGATATAGACTATCATAAAGTCTGTTTTCTGAGTTCACATAGTTATTGACACTTGACAATGTTACAATTAAGTATATCTTTTTCTTTTTTGGAGAGGTCTTTGCTATAGGGCACATGAGCTTGCCAGACACACAAAGAGAGACAGAGAGACAGAAAGCGAAAAAATCACCCCCCTAGGGGGAGTGGCCACACCGCAATCCCTTCTCCTCTGTTCTCCACTCGGGATCTTAGGCATGCACGTACACGCACCCGGCATGAGTTTTAAGCCACCGGGTTCAGGATGCAAACCGCAGTCAACTAAGTGGGAGTCCAGCGACATGGCCATTACGCTAACTGCTGGTCCCCCTAATTACGTATATCTTAATATAGCAGAAATTGGAGTTCATATTAGTTACTCTATTGTTAGCGTATACTACATATTTAAAAATTATTTATGTTATGTTTGGGTAAAAACAATATATTTAGAAATTGACTTGATCTTACACCTCATATCAACAAGATCTGTCTGACTCAAATGCATTTAAACTAAATAAAAGGTAGTGCATATCTCATGAAATCAATTTATGTTTCATTAATATCCAGTAGTGTTGTGAGCAAACGCTGTTTTTGAATTGGTGGATAGGTGAGACAGCTCCAGGCAACCAGATATGAGACCAGATGTTATTTTCCTTTGCAAGTATATATCACTTCATTTGTTTCTCTAAGGATAATAATGAAAAAGAGAGTTTGAAATAATTTTTGTGGTAGTTAGAGTTACTGCAGTCAATAGCTGAGTTATTGGCATGCTGAGGTTTTACTGTTCTCTACTTGATAAGAAAAGCAAATTACAATTTTCCAAGTAACCTACCTAGTGGGGATCCCATCTTGAACATTTAGCAGGGAACAATATGTGAGTACAGAAGAGAAGAAAATTATATCAGTTTCCTGGGGTTGTCATAAATAAGTACCATACACATATTGGATAGCTAAAATAAGAAAAATGTATTGTCTTACAGTTTGGGGGGCTACGAATCCAAAATCAAGATGTAAGCAGGACTTGGTACCTTCTAAGTGCTATAAGAAATAATTGTTCTATATTCTCTCCTAGCTTCTGAGATCCTCCAGAGTTCCTTGGCTTGGAGGTGACATTCTCCCTTTATTTTCAAGTGGTTCCATTATATAAGAACTGTTAAAGAAAGTTAGAAGCCCACTCTTCCCCAGTATGATTTCATTTTAACTAATTACATCTGCAACATTTCCACAAAGATTGCATTCTGAGGTACTGGCAGTTAGGATTTCAATATATAAACTCTTGTGGCATACAGTTCAACTCATGTCAGAAATCTAATTTGATATTGTTCCAGACAATTAAAATACTAATAAAGCCAGTGTTTGGATTCCTATCTACCTCCTATGACTATTTCACAATTATATCACAATCTTTAGAGGAAGCACGGTAATGATTAGCTTCCCAAGCATCAACCGTGCATATCCAACTCCATGAAGACCTGAGGATCTGCAATTGTACAGTAGTTATTTTGTGCTGATATCTTTATTTCAAACACTGTGTATAATCACAAGCTTTGTCATATTAGAAGAGAACATTAGAAAAGTGTTATTTAGAAAATTGGTAATTAGCACCATATTCAAATAGATAATCTATTTATTCACATTTATTTCTTCAGCAAGCATTTTTATTTTCCCCAGTAGGTGGAACCTGTCTCTCAGCTATTTTTTTAAGATATATTCATAAGTTTTCAAAATGCTAGAAGTGTTGTGGCTGCTCTGTTGTCTATGCAGAAAAAAAAAAATGCCTTTTCAAAGACAACCTTTTGGCCACAATGTTTAATCCTCCCATGGAGTACCCACCAATATGTTCCTTCACAGAAAAAGATCCTTCCCAACTTATGTTCTTGAAGCAAGTAATCTGCTACTTGATGTAACTAAACAAACTCTGTCCTCCAGTAGCATCTGCCTACACATTCTGCCTAGATTCTTTGCTAAGGAAATCCTCCAGCACCATTTTACCTGCTCATCACTGAAAGGATTCAATACTTTTGTGAGTATCTGTTTTGTTCCCTTGGGTCCCTACAATGGTTGGTCTTCAATTCTATAGTTACAATAGTTGGTCTTAAATTCCATAGTAGCTAAAAAAGCTATGAAAGTATTATTCCTAAATCTAATTCTCATTTTTCTTCTTGTAGCTGCAGTCTCGTTTACCTATTTATATAGCAGTGTTTCTCTGTCTTTTTTTTCATTATATCCAGCTTCGACAGTAATTTTTATAGATACTTTTTTTCTGAATGTTTCTGAAATTCTAATGCCACAAATTGACTATACGTCTATTTATGTACTATGTACCTATAAAAGAATAAAACTATTGTAATATCTCAATTTTTTTCAATCCTCGAGAACATCCCTTGGGCTATTAATGTTTCTGTAGGGGATATGTAGAGAATTCATCTACCAGATCCAATTCTTGGGAATCCAAACTACTTTTTCAGAATAGAGATACAGTCCATTCTTAGGTATTATTTAATCAGGTTTCGAATACAAAGGAGCTAGAAGAAATTCCTCATATTAAAAAGGGACTCTTGCTTAGATTTTACCCTGGTACTTCCTTTCCATTTTCCTATTTTCCCAGTTTATAGATGAGGCCAGATAAAATGTGTATATGGTACATATCTATTAGAAAATCTAATTGTTAAAAAAGTTTCACACTTTTTTTTAAGAATTATTTTGTATGTTTTCATTGTATTTTCACTGAAAGGAGAAATAAAAAATATCTTACTCTAGTCTTAGTAATGCAGTTTTTCTTCTTGTTTCTTTATTTTACTTTATAATTTCTTATTTACATTCAATTGTTATTCATTTCTGTGGGGTAAAATCCAATTGTTAAATATCACATTTTGAATGTGATAGTGATTTGAAATATATATATATATATAAATATTTAGTCTACATAATAAAAATTAATAATCAATTATTTTGTTTCAACAAAAGTAAATATTGTGTTTTTAAAATGTCTTCCATATTTATTACCATTTTCATATTGGCTTTAATTATTAACTAGTTTAACATGATTGTAATATAATAATACATTCATGCTATAGACTTAAGTCTGAGATGTAAATTTTGACCATACTTAAGTTTCAACTATCATATTAGGATATATCTGGTAGCTGATGGAGATTTTAATGGGGTACTTTATTTGCTTTCTTCTTGCCCTCATGACCAGTAACGTAATTTAATCAATCTTGTGTTTCCTAAACAATGATTCGGTTGAATTAAGCAGAGTGTTATAAAATCAGTCTTATATGCCTTGATTGGAAGTGATATGTTTATCCAGTTAATTAATATTTTAGCATCAACAAATTTTTTAACTATGGTGACAATATGTTCTATTTTAACTAGGGCAGCTTAATTTTATAACTGTTGCTATATCATAATCACCAATAGCACATAATTTTACTTTCAAATAGATGTTTGTATAAAAAAAAGTATGTTCACCTCATACTTAGTGAGATTAATCTGTAGTCTTTATTGAATATTAACTTTGACAGGTTATGTCATAAACCAATATTTTGGACTAGGTTGCTTTCAATTTTTAAAAATGATAGATATATTTCTCTTAAATATGAAGCTTCCCACAGTTTATACAATGTAGCCTGAATTAGAAAATCATTATTTCTTCTGGCAGGAAAGCTTATACTTGTCACCAAGCACATTATGACAAGTTTGAAAATATCATGTAAAATTGGAATTTGAAATACAACTTTATGAAGGAAATTTTAAAGTATAGTCTTCTCTTTAAACAAATTATAACAAACTGGTCATTTTTGAGAAGACACACTAAGCTATAATTATATTGGAGTAATATATTCAGATATATTTCCAAATTGGATAATGATTGGTCTTGAAATATGCTCATAAATATCTTCCTTATGAATGATCTGAAACAACAAACATATAAAGTAGGTTTAGAAAGAACAGCACACATGCCTCTTGTCCAGCTTTTCTGTAGAAATAATTATATTAAAAGGATGGATTATTGTAGAGGTTAAACTGTCACAAGGTAGAGAAACATGTCAGAGCTCATAAAGTTGGTGTCAAGTAGAGAAGGGAGGGAGAATCAAGTATAGCATTGTTCAAGACATTTAGTTCAGGACTCAGACACTGTTCAAGGCATGTCACCGGATCCACAATTGCTCTGGCACAGGAAGACTGGGAGAATGGATGATGAGTGCATCTGGGGGATAATGCATGCAGAGTAGGAGGACATGAATGCTTATTCTTTTAAAAAAAGGTAGCAAAGGTGAAAGTACTCTGAATAAGAATCAGCCCCAAATCATGTGACTCATTCTGGGATATTATTTAAGAATAAAGAAAAACTTGGGATAGCATGAACAAGCACCTACCAAATGTCCTATGAAAAAATCTTCTAGACATCCTGATGAATACGCTTTAAATGAAAAACTGAAGTACTTACTTGCTTACTTATCTGTAATAATAAGGGGAATATGATTTAGATTTGGTTAAAAGACTCATAATCACTAGGGCAGATACTTTTTCTCAAAATCTAAGAACATTGCTACAAGGACAGTATGGGGTGGCAAAACAACAACAACTACAACAGTAACAACAAAGAGTTATGCTGTGCATATTAACAGAAAAAGCGAAGTTGTGTACCTATACTGGCATTAATTTTGTTGTCAGCAGAGGACAGGTCAACAGCAGAAAGAAAAAAAAAAAATCAGTTGTATCCAGGGAGATAGTTTGGGCCAGAAACTAAAACTATTGTGAAGAGAAATTAGCAAGGGACCAGTAGGTGGCATGGTGGTTAAGGTGCTTGACATTCCCACATGGCCAACCACAGTTCGAGTCCTGGAACCGGTAGCTTACTTTCTCACTTTTCCTCTCTCTCTCTCTCTTTATGTCTCCTTCTGGTCAAATGAAAATAAGTGATAAAATAATTTGAAAAAGAGAGATTAGCAAGAGTATTAGTAGAATTCATATAATACTGGGAATTTCAAGTAGATATGGACGTAGGATTTGAGCCCATGTAATATTTCAATGTTATTTACATGGTTGATAGAGTTTCTTATGACTAAATTGTTTAATTATCTTGAGACTCTGAGACATACATATGCTTTCTAAATTTTAATCATTAACTAAATTTAAAAGTTCTATTGTCTTTTAATTTAATACTACAATAAGATTTAAACATGCGTATATCAGGAAACTTGTTAACAATTTATTTTATCCTCATAGAATTTTGTTTTGTTTTGTTTTGTTTTGTTTTTGCTAGAGGTTGCATAAACATGCCAGGGAGAGAAAGAGATACAGAAAAAGAGGGAGAGAGAAGAAAGCATCCTTCATAGGGAATCTTCATGCTGCAATTTCCTCTCCTCCATTTCTCTCTCCTCTTGGGATTTTGAGCATGCACACATATGTTTGCAGAATATTTCTCAAGACTTGAAGTGTGGTCAGCTGTGTGATATCCTGCTATCTTAATCATCAGGCCACAGAGCTGGCCTCACATGTAATATTTTTAGATTCATTTTATCTTAATAAATTCTCTAATCTTAACTATTGACCTTAAATGTACAGTGGAACTATTTTTAATTTCTTTAACTTACCTACTTATACTGTGGTACCAGCACTCCTCCCTTAATAACAGAGTTCCTTCCTATGACTAGATGGTTAAGAATTGGTCGATACGCAAGGAGTTTAAAGGTAGATGTCTTGTGGTGTGTTTGGTGCCATAGGGTATGTATCTTTTGATAGACATAATGTGGTACTACATTAGAATAATGCAATTTTATCCATAAAAACACCTTGAATATACAAACATGAGAAAGCAACAGACACACCACAAACCAATCATATAAATATAGTGTAATCATTTTTATTAACTCTGAATACTACTGTGAGTGCATAATAAATTGCAAATATATAAACAAAATATGTATTCTTGTGTGATGGCAAATGCTTTGTTTAGTGAATACTAACCCAATGAAGGAACCAGACAAAGACTGAGAGAGGGATTCCTGTTACACAGATTGAGAAAGGGGATTCTGTGAGTTGGAGAACTTGCATGATTTTGAGCAGTCCTTAAGCAGTTAGGTCATTAAGTAGAAGTGACTATATATTTGATCATTTTGTTTCAGACATTAACTTCACCTCAATAATTTCTTTTTTATTTGAAATTTCCAGACTGATAGGTTAAGTTTCTTAGATATTTTTCAATGAGTTATATTAATATGTCATATATTGCCATCTGTCACAACTTTTTTTTGCAGTTTCCACTTGACAGTATAGTGCTAATAATAGCTTTCACTATTTCATTCTAAGTAAAAATATTCTAGATTTTTGGGTTATGTAGTAAAGGAAACTTGTGGAGTAGCTTGCCAAAAATATGTCTGTCAGATTTAATGAACAATATTTATAACTTAGTAAACTATCAATCCACATACCTGTAATTAGATATTAAAATTTTAAGTTCTAAATTAACAATTCAGCAACTAAATTTATAGAAAAATTTATCTGCATAAACAGATTGATGTATTATGAGAAGTGTCCATATGTCCAATAGGAAGCCTATAAACAACCTGAGTTAAATATGACGGAACCAGATGGTCTAAGGAACAATATACACATGAGCTCTAGAAGTAATACAGTTCCCCAGTCAGCGTGATGCTTCCTGCTGTCTTTGTCACTGCAACTATTTCAGTCCATACTCTACTTTTAAACCATATTCAGGCTTCAATCAAGTGCCCAACTCTAACACCAGACTCATTTCCTTCTCTCTTTTATTTCTTTTACCTCTTTCTCTGACATTTATCTACATGTAAAGTTAGGTGAGAGTTGTGAAAAAAGTAATCCTATTAAGAATTCTTTACCCTCCAGTCCAGTGTTTTCCACTGTCCCTTGTACTATACAGGTTTCAGAAAAGTGGCATTGATTTTTAAAGCATTTTATTTATCTATTTGCCCTGAAGTTCTCAATAGTGATGCTTAGAGTACAGAATTTGGATCAGTTTTGAAATACATAAAAACTACCCATACCCCAAGAGGCAATCTCTGTTTCCAGTGATTCTCTCAAATGTGCGCTGATTGTTTTGTATAGTGGTTTGGGGACTACTAAGTTCCTTATCAATGTAGGCAATGTTGAATCTTCCGTCAACCACTTACTTTCAATGTGTTTATCCACATGTCCTTATTCATGTGATAGGATTCAAGAGAAATTTGGTAAAAAGTGGGTGAGTCTCTTAAACACACACATGTGCACACATTTACACACACATATCACAAAAAATTGAAAACATACTATTTGGAAATGTGACATCACTGCTGAGCATTTTCCATGCAATATAAAGCATCATTGTTTATTTTTAAGTACTTCCTTAACTAACTCTCTTTCCTATTTACAATCTTCTACAATTTTTTTTTTATTTTTCCCCTTTCTATTTATAAATTAGCATATTATTTTACTTTTTTATTGAAATATTCTAGGATGAACAAAGTTAGAGGTATAACACTAGCTAACTACAAAGCTATAGTAACTAAAACTGCATGGTTGTAGCACAGAAACAGATGCATAGATCAATGGAGCAGAATAGACAGTTCAGAATAAATCCACAAACATATATTCAGCTGATTTTTACCAAAGTCTCAAAAGTATTCATTGAGGAAATGACAATAAATTGTGTTAGAAAAAAATGAATATCTATATGTAGAAGAAAATACTAAACCTTTCCTTTTACCATATATACAAATTAACTGGAAATGCATTAAAGACATCAAACATGTGGGTCTGAATGGTGGTGCAACAATAAAACAATGCTCTGTGAGATGAACATATGTGGAAAATGTCAGGGTTTGTGTCCTGAGATCTACCTAAATATACTGGGCACAATTATGCCCATAATCAGGGTCTAGCTTAGACCCTGAGTAGATCTTGGAGTCAAGACATTATTGAGCTGCTATCTCTCTTGAAGAAGACCTAAAAAATCTAAGCCACAAATAAATAAATAAAATAGACAAATGAGATTACACCAAACTAAAAACCTTCTGCACAGCAACGGAAATTGTCAGTAGATTGAAGAGACTGCCTATGGGATAGGAGAAAATATTAACCAATTATGTATCTAATAAGGGATTAATTATCTGAATACACAAGACTCAAGCATATAGCAAAACAAAACAAAACTAAACACAGAAAGAATGAAAGAAAAGAAAAAAATCAATTTCATGAGAGAGAGAGGGAAAGTGAGAAGTCACACACATACCCACGGAGGTGGGGAGAGGAATGATCAAGCTGCAATCCCTCCTACATTCTCTTCTTGAGATTTTGGGCATGCATGCACATGTGCCCAATGTGTTTTTATCAAGGCTTTAGGTCCAAGACTTGAACCATCACCTAGTCTTTTTATGCCTATGGGTCAATAAGCATGCTTCACTCTTTCTTTTCTTTATTGAAAAAAATCCTAAGAAATAATTTATAGTCATTTCTCCTATCTCATCCCAATAGAATAAGCAGTTTAGATCATAGGCCTCATGTTAAAATCTAATTTAGATTTAGTGTTAAATATTCTTCTTTTTCCTTAGAACTCTCCTTCCATTTTTCTTTATAGTACACTAAGTTGTTCTCTTTTTATTTTTTTCCCATTAATGATAGTTTATTTTTTCCCTTGCTAACAGATATAACATTGTCCTATTTTTCTCCCTTTACCTTTTTCCAAAGAGAAAGCTTCTCTAAATTCTTGATCAAGGTTTCAACTAAGACCACTAAGTAAGGGCAGCCTGTTTCTCTGAGCTTGAGATTTCTGAAAACAATTTTCCAGTCCTTCATTCTTTTTTGATCAATCACTTAGCCTTTTAACATGTGTAGGATCAGACTCAGTTCCTTCTCTCTTTGGATTAACTATTGATATCTTGTTCTTTCTCCTCTTTCAGCACTAACTCTCACACTGCTATTTTATCATTGGTGGTTTTGCTTTCATTGCTTTACATTTAGTTCTGCATAGCGTTGCTCTATACTTCAATTCTATACTCCATTATGCATAGTAAAGTAAAATTATTTTTTTAGATACTGCCTAAAAACAATGAGATTATAGTGGGCTGGCAGGTGGCATGATGACTTCGAGGCTGGACTCCCATGTGGTTGACTGTGGTTCCAATCTTGGACCCAGCAGCCTGAACATTACAACAAATCAATAGCTAGTAAATAAATAACTGTTGAAAAAATGAGACTATATAATATCAGAGTTCAAGTTGAAAAATGAGACTATATAATATTAGAGTTCAAAGGTGCATTATGAAAATATTGAATAATATTCTTACATTTTTAATGAAGTGATAAAAATAAAATGTAATAACTTTCATAATATAAATACACATTCATGGCCTACACAGATTTAGAAAGTAGATATCATCATTATGGGCTAATATTTTACCACAACCTCTATCCCAAAACTATATATTTCTAAAATAGTTCAAATAAAATTTTAAAACCCATGTTATGTAGCTAAACTTCCCAGTATATTGGTACTAGCTACAGTTGGCTGCTATGCAGGTGAAGTGTCTAGTCTAAATTGAGATGTGCCATGACTAGGAAAATCTCACTTGATCTAAAATATTACTCAGTACAACGAGAAGATTGTAAAGTGCTTATAACAGTTTAAAAATATTGATTATGCAATTAAATGAAAATATTTCAAGAGATTAAATAGAATACACTGCTTATTTTCCTGCATATTTTTACATTTTAAAAGAATTTAACATTTAAAATTTCATATTTAACTTACCTTTATTGTTCACAATGTATTTCTACTGAACAGCTGTTCTATAAATTGTTTACATATTTTATATTTAAAGAATTTTCACAAAAATGTTACCCAAAGCAGACCACCCTGTCTCAACTCTTCCACACAATTGTTCATATTATCATTATGTTTTTCATACTCTTGTTTCTCTAAGCTCATGTCTCTTTGAACGAACTCTTCTCCTGTCCCTGCATGAATGTTATTTTTTTTTCAATAAATCTTTGCTGTTCTATCACAAAGTAGAGTTTATTTCTCCATTTTTTTCTTTTTTTTTTTTTTTTTTTTTTTTTTTTTTTTT
>NW_006159452.1:2102508-2142465 GCF_000334495.1 Tupaia belangeri chinensis | reverse complement strand
GTTGTCCCAAATGTAGTTTTTTTTTTCCCTTTTTTTTTTTTTTTTTTTTTTTTTTTTTTTGCTATAGGGCACGTGCACTAGCCCCACAGAGAGAGACAGAGAGACAGAAAGTGAGAAATCACTTCCCAGGGGGAATGGCCACGCCGCAATCGCTTCTCCTCCGTTCTCCTCTGGGGATCTTGGGCACGCACGGCCTGCGTTTTAAGCCACCGGGTCTGGGACACTAACTGTGGTTGATTACATGGGAATCCAGCAACATAGCCATTACGCTAACTGCTGGTCCCATCCATTTTCTTGAATTAGGGATTTGTGACTTCCATTATCTAACAGAATACAAAGGAAAACTTGTGGGAGTACTAAGCCCAGACTCTCCAGTTACACAGATGCTATTTTCAGTTTTTTAAGAGATGCTACTTAAGCCCATCTATGAAGACCACCTAGCCTAAAAGAAAATAAGCTGAGACAAATCAATTCAGATGAGCCTCTCAATATCAATCATCTGACAATAAACCTCAAGTATCAGACATAGGACTGATGTTATCATAAATAGTCTTAATCAAGCCTCCAGGAGTTTCCAGTCACATGAGTGACTGTAAGTGATATCAGAGGAAAAACCATCCAGCTGAACTCAACACAAATTGCTAACATAGAGAGTTATGAACAAATGCAATTTTTTCTCTTTAGTCTGAGGCTAAATTGTTATTCAGTAATGGATAACTGGTACTTCTTTAGTATATTTTCCTTAATACTTCATTTGAAGCAACTTCAACTGATGACCTTCATGCACACTTTTCTAATTACCATAGACTTCTCACTGCTTTCCCACTTTTAGATTAAAATACTCTTTGACTATAGTATCTCTATTATTACATTTTTTTTCAAGTTTATTTTCTTCTATGACAAAAGGAGACAAAGAAAGACAAACTCTAACAGAGCCTAAACATCATAATCCTCTTCCTAACTTCAGCCAACCCTGGATCTTGGACGCACAGGTGACTAGCATGTTCATGGAGGATTCTGGAATGCAAACCTGGAACATTTCCATGTGGGTCAACATCACAGAGTGTTGCATTTTACTGCTATGCCACAGTCAACCCTCTTTCATACTGTGATTTTAGAATTATCTCACAATAACATATTTTCATAACATATTTTAAATCTTTCATGACAGAATGTGAAATTTGTAGCACAGTGTTAGAGTTCACAGTTGTAGTAGACATTACAGCTATGACTGCTGTCATTTGTCAGCATTGCTATATGTCAGGCACATATTTTTGACTCCCATAACTCTGGCATAGAAACAATTATTACATTCAGGAAGAATTGAGCCATAGGGAGGTTATGTAGTCAGTAAGGCCGGAGTTTGACACCAGGTCAATTGCTTGATGTCAGAAGTGATGCTCTTAACTAGTTTATGCCAATGCCTTTGGTAAAACCACTGCAGAGTAAAGATCTTACTTAAGGGAAACAATCTATTCTAAAAGAAATAATGGACATATTCTAACTTCCTAGCAACAATTTTGCAGTCTTTTCTCCCAATATTTTTTTTTGTAATATTTTTTGGTCATTTCTTTGCATACTGGAAATCATGAAGTAAGTTCTCAAATTTCCTCCATCAATATTAGATTTCTAGGGGATCTGATATTAATATTCTTAATTACTAAAGATCACAAAATTTCTCAAGTTTATATTTCCTAACAAAGCTTATCTATATCCCACCATTTTTCCAACTAAATCCATCACAAATCCACATACTCTTGTCAATTTTCATTATCAAACAAGTAAAAGTGATCATTATTTCACTAATGCCTTATCTAACAGTAAAATTTTTAATATACTCTCTGTGCTGCAACAAGATAGATCATATTAAAAATGCAGATCTTTGTGTTGGACCTGTCGCCTCATGGTTAACATAGCCAGATCCTACATGGCTAACTGTGGTTCAAGTCCCATCCCAGGTGATTTGAGAAATATCCTGGAGCATGTGTATGCAAGCCCCAAATTCCAAAAGGATGAAGAAATGGAAGAGAAGGGACTGCACTATGTCTGTATCCCATTGGGAGATGCTTAATCTCTTTCTCCGCCCCCCCCTCATTCTGGCAAGTCCATATGCATGCTGGAAATTGAAATAAAAATAAAGATCTAATCATAACATCATTATGCATACCTGGTAAAGCACTTTAGAATTTTCAGGAGTCTCTTCAAGTCTTTCATAGACTGGCCATTGTGCTTTCCTTCAATCTCAACTCTGCAATTTTACCTACTGCCTCCCTTATTCTGTTTTACACTCACATGGGTCATTTATTTATTTATTATTTTTCAATTTGCTGTAGGGTGCAGGCCAAAGAGAGACAGAGATAGGGGAGAGAGAATGAGAGAGGAAAAGTGAGAAAGCAACCTCTCCGGGGATGGCTATAGCATAATTCCTTCTTCTCTGCTCTTCTCTTGTGCATTCATGCATATCCCACCGTTTTTTAAGCAACCATGTCTGAAATTTGAACCATGCAGTTGACTATATAAGATTCAGTTGCCTCAACAACTATGCCACCTGTAGGCACTGGCTCTTCATTTCTTTAGATACAACAAATTTCTCACCAATGGAATGACTTTGAGCAAGACGATGCTTTTGCATTACAAAGATTGTCATAAAAAGGATAAAGAACAGGAAGTCAAAATAAAAGAATACCTAAGATGTGACTATTTCCCTTATTCCAAATTCAACAAAGCAGAAGCAAATGGTTATTGTTGTACCCACAATTGATGAACATTCTAAAATTCAAAAGGTCCCACTAGGGGTCTCTGACAGCTAAGAGGAGACTAGAAAAAGTGTGTATAGCCCTGTCCTCTGACATGATGACCCTCAGCTGAAAAACAAAATAAATATCATCAGTTCATAGTCTTCAAATTAGCCTTTGAAGTAATTGTACAAATTACATGTTATGAGAGCAAACAAGAAAGGCAGGGTACCAACGATATATCTGTGGGAGAAATAGAACTGAATTAAATTAAAAATATATAACTACTCTGACCAAAAAAAAAACAGGAAAAATATAGCAATCATACAGAAGTACTATAGAAAAGTAAAAAGTGACATAAAATGCACAAAAGACAGGAAAACTATAATTTTATAATTTTACAGAAACATACAAATTTTCACAATAAATATTTTATATTTTCTTGTAACAGTAAACATTACAAAGGGGAAAATATGAGATTTGAGGAGTCTCCATTCTATACGCCATCCACTGGCCCTAGGAGTCTTTTTATTTCAGACATTTCCTCCAGGATCATTGATTCTCTCTCAGACTCACACTTGTGACTGTTCTCCATTGTTTTGTTTCAGTATTGCTGTATTTATTTCTGAATTCCATGATGTTTTACTTGAGTTTCACTGTTCTTCAACTCAGATTTTAATATTTTCTTAAAGTTTATTTTTTTTATTTAATGAGAAAGAGAGAGATGAATACCTTTAACAAGATCTCACTATGTCACAGTCCTCTTTCCAGCCTCCCAATTAACCATAATCCTTGGTGCACAGGATATGTCTAGTATGTTCATATCAACCCAAGACCTGAACCTGGGTCTCACATGTGACTCCATTATGGCACAGTATTTCCTTATTGCCTGTGCTAGAGCAGCTGGGTTGCTTTCAATCTTTTTTTTTTTTTTTTTTTAAAGAGAGATTTTTGCAAGTCCCTAGGAGGTATTTTTTTTTTTTAAAGAGAGATTTTTGCAGGTGGAAGTAGGGGATGGCCATGCTACAATCCCTTCTACTCCATTCCCATGTACATGCCCCCTATAGCATATGGTGTAATGGTTAAATTACTGGACTCCCACATAGCCCACCACTGTTTGAGTCCCAGACCCAGTGATTTGAATCATACCAGGTACATGTGCATGTGTGCCAAAGATCCCAAGAGAAGCATGGAGAAGAAGGGATTGCTGTGTGGCCATCCCCCTGGGAAAGAGGTGATTTTTCGTTTTCTATCTAGTGATCTCTCTAGTGAGCACACATGCTCTACAGCAAAAATCTTTCTAAAAAAAAAAGAAAGAAAGAAAGAAAGAAAGAAAGAAAGAAAGAAAGAAAGAAAAAAGGGAGACCTCTTTTAAAGAAGGAGGCCCAAATCTGAGAAGGCTTCCCTAAGATGTTTATTGACTCTAAAGAGCACGCCCAGAGGTCCAGCAGAGGAAGACATGAGTTTATTTTACATAAGACAAGACATTCCATCATCCATTGATGACCAAGTAGAGAATTATCCATGCTGCTGAGGAAATAGGCTCAGGTCACATATGTTAAGAGTTAAGATCAAAGAGTATGTACATCACCTCTAACATCAGCACAGACTCCTTGTTTTCAAGGCAGCTGTCTCTTTCTGGATGTTGTTTGAAGATCACATTAGTCAGGTTATCAATTAGTAGAGTCAAGAGACCTTGTATAATTCATTAATCTAATTCCTTGATCTGGAGACATTGATACCTCTGGAATAATCCTGGCCACAAATGATTCCTTGAGGTAAGGGAAATGTCACAAGATGTTCTCAAGGTCTATCCAGACCAGAAGCTCATCTTAAGGAGATGAGGCAGAGGTTTTTTAAAGAGAGATCAATGTGTGGAGCCTACCTTCAACTCCGAAAAGGTAAAAATCACACAAATGAGAAGATTAGTGGGAATAGTAGAATAGGAATGGTGATGAAAAAGGGTGATTACATGTGATAGTACCAAAAGCAGAGAAGAAAATGAACCAAAGCAGAGAAGAAAAAGACAGACAGATAAGTAGATGGATAGATAGGTAGATATAGAGAATCAAAACCAAAACATTGGAACAGTTTTTCACTCTTATTTTTTATTTATTTAAGACAATGAGAAGAAAAATAAATGTTTATAAGGAGAAAATACAATATTCCAGGAAAATAAAATACAAAGAAAACCAGTGAGATCAATACATATTGAGAAGTTTCAGAACTTTATATACAGAGACAGAATATACAATATCAAGACAAGAGAAAGCACAATGATAACACAAGTAAATAAAATGGATTTATCTCAGACTTCCTGACAACTACATTTTAAGCCAAGAGATAGTATAATTCTATCTATATATGTTTGTGGAGTAAAAGATATGCTCCTGGAAACTGATTTTTTGTTTGAAAGATTTTTGCCATAAGGTGAATGACAGAGAAAAAGAAAGTGAGACATCACCTTGCAGGGAGGATGACCATGTTGTAGTCCCTTCTCCTGAGATTCTGGGCACATATGCACATATGTTCAGTACATCTTTCACACCACCAGGTCTGGGATTCAAACCACAAAATCAGCCATGTGAGATCCAGCCACCAATAATCACCATGCCACCAGCTGGCCCAAGAGCTAATTTTAATAAATGAGTTAGCAGGCCAGCAGATGGTCTAGCAGTTATGTCACTGGAATCCCACATGGCCGACAGTGGTTCAAGTCCTGAACCTTGTGGCTCGAAAATCATGCTGGGTACATTTGTGTACATGCCCAAGATACAAGGAGAAGAATGGAAGAGAAGGGATTGTAGTGTGGCCATCCTACCTGGGGGAGGGTGATTGATTAATCACTTTCCCTCTCACTGCCTCTATCTCTTTATCTCTCTGACAAGCACACATGCCCTAATGCAAAACCTCTAAAAAAAATTTAATTAAAAATTTAAAAAATCACATAATACTACTAATATTTAGTTTGGATTTGTTGTTCACATCCAGTCACATCCTGCCTATTCATTTAAAAGTACAAATAAAATATCCTACTGTATTTTAAATTTTTAACAAATAAATAAATGTGAGAAAACCTTTGCATCAGAATGTTGACATAATTATTATTTCTCTTATAATATTTGAAGGAAATAGATATTTAGAACAAACACAAATATTTACGTATTTTATTTTAAAGCCTTAATTTATTAATCTCATATTTTTCTCAAGAAAAATAAAGTAAAAATTTCTATTTGCATACTGAATCGTAAGAGATGTCCGGAGCTTTAGAAAGAAATGTGACCAACTGCAGTAATACCAGTCAATTCCAAGCCCAGACCTTGTTCTGAGCTCCATCCACCTATATTAGACCACTTTTTCAAAGTCTCCACTTACATATACCTCAAGTAGAAAATATCAAGTAGAAAAATATCAAACTGAAGTTATTATCTCTTCTATATCTTCCCCACATTGAATGCTCAGTTTCAGTAAAAGATACTGTAATTTACATAGTTAATCAAGATTGAAACTTGTGAGTCATGCATGATTTCTCCCACTCCATCAGCTACAAATCTCACACATCTGTCTCCTACACTCCGTCCTTATTGTTTTTTTATTTTTATTTTTTGAGAGGTTTTTGCTATAGGGCGTGTGCGCTCGCCAGAAAGACAGAGAGAGAGGGAAAGTGAGAAAGCATCCTGGATAGAAAGTGAGAAATCACCCCACAGGGGGGATGGCCATGCCGCAATCCTTTCTCCTCCATTCTCTTCTCGGGATCTGGGGACTCAAACCGCGGTCGACTACATGGGAATCTAACGACATAGCTATTACGCCAACTGCTGGTCCCCATCCTTATTGTTATAACATGGCCCAGGTTACCATCATTCCTGTTTATTTTGGTCATCTAACATTAATCTGCTTTTTATTTTCTTTCTTCAAACCAGTCTCTCCAAAGCGTAGAGAGTGACCTTTTGTAATCTGATAATACCACTTCTCTACTAATAAAAATTAGGAAGTGGGTTCCCATTTTTTTTTTCTAAAATAAAGGCAATCTGTTTCAGATGTCTTAGAAGGTCTTTCCTGAACCAAGCCCACCTGTTCCTCCAGCAGCATCTTGCATTATTTTGTCAACGTCATCTTCATCCCAGTGCTGAGGTTTTCCAGGTCCTTAAATGCTCACTATTTAAATTTTGCATCTTAGCCTAAGCTATTGTCTATTCAGAATACCTTTTTATTGTGATATGTATACACACACACACACACACACACACACACACACACACAAACAAGTGTATTTGAGTTCTAGTGTACCTGAGACTGATAATTTGAATCTCAAAAATTTTAAATAACTATTTTTAATAATATAAAGATTTTTTTTTACAAGTTTATAACATTAAGCAAGATTATTTAAAAAATCAGTAAATTCTTATTTAGGGAATTTCTCAATTTCTGATTCCTTCCACTGCCCATCAAGCTCACCACCATCTTCAGTCCTCCAAAGTCTAAGTTAAGATTTATCTTCAAGAGAGCCCTTTTCTTTTTTTTTTTTTTTTGGAGAGATTTTCACTGTAGGGCGCGTGCGCTCGCCAGACAGACAGAGAGAGACATAGAGACAGAAAGCGAGAAATCACCCCCCAGGGGGGATGGTCACGCCGCAATCCCTTCTCCTCCATTCTCCTCTCGGGATCTTGGGCACGCACTCACACGCGCCCGGCGTGAGTTTTAAACCACCGGGTCCGGGACGTGAACCGCGGTAGACTACGTGGGAGTCCAGCGACATAGCCATTACACTAACTGCTGGTTCCCAAGAGAGCCCTTTTCAAAAGAACTGGTGCTTAACTCATAGCTATTCTGTCAGCCTTACCACAATTTTTTCATCTGGGCTTCCTTTTCCTCCATTTGAAATATGGACATACTGGTAACTTCAAAAATTGCCCACTCTACAGCTTTTAAAATATTCTGAAATATAGTATATATAAATAATATTTTCCTTAATATTTAGCATAATGCAATACAATGAGAAAAATAGTGTGTGCCTATTTTTTATTCTGTTTTTTTTTGAGAATTGCTGAATTCTTACATCTAAGAGATTATTAAGAAACCGATATTTACATTGTTGCATTGAATTTTACTGAGACTATTTCAGCCTTAATGGTTTCTTCCTGATCCTTATATAATAAAAATTACTTATTTTAATTTCAAGCTAAGAGTTTAAAGATCACCTGACCTCATTGTATCATTTACACAATGCATATACTATTAGATTCACGAATATATTTCTTGCACATTGCATATATCATTGATAGGTTAAACTATCAACATTTTTAAACACTAACAACTATTATACTTTTACTAATATTTATGATAGAAAATTTTAAGATGAAAAAATCTGCAAAGGGGGAATATAAAGAAAAAATCCATTTCATATGTTCTCATCTTTCAGAAATATATACCATAAACTTACATTGTATTTTATCATTGAATAATTATCTTATTTCCAATTTATTGACTTGCATTTTTCTATATTTTTTGTTTAAGATAAAATTCTAAGAATTGAATATTTATGTTGAAGAGTATGATTTTATTTTAATTTTTTATTTAATCAAATTATTTTATAAGTGAGAAAGAGATTGACAGTGACGTAGGACCCCTGACAAGGTCTGACTCTGTGGTCTACCCTGTACATGAGCCTGGTGTACTCAGGGAAGCCCCCAGATGTGACCTAGTAACCTTCACATGTGAGTCTCATCGCAGAGCATTGCCTTTTACTATCTGGTCCCTATGATCCTGTTTTTCAAGCAGCAATTGGTTTATAAATGAGGTAAATTCTTCTCAATAATTTTAAAGTTCATGTATGGAAAGTGGGGCTGGCTGGTGGTGTGGTGGTTAAGGTACTAGACTCCCACATGATTGACTATGGTTTGAATCCCAGAACTGTCAGCTTGCATCTCACTTTCTCCTCTTTCTCTCACTTTTTCTCACTCTCTCAATCTGTGTCTCTCTCTGTCGAGTGTGTGTGCCCTATAGCAAATTTTTAAAAATAATAATAAATATTATTAAATAATTAATTATTTAAGAATTATGGAAATAAAAGCATTCTAAAAGATCTTGAAAAAATATATTGTGATACAGTTCTCTGCAAAATTAACATAATCTGGTGACTATGATGAAAAAATAATCATTACCACATCAATTACAAATACAATATTGCTTTCAGTTTGAACATTTTATCTGAAAAAGCCTTGTTGGTGGATTTACAATAACACATACAGAAATATGGTATTTAATTTTTATTCAGTAAAGTATCTGTGATTATAACTGTTGTCTATAACTTATAATTGCAAGTCTGACATATGATGGCACTGTTCCAGTGAGTTTTGAAATGTTTCCCATATGACGCCAGTGATCTAGAGTGTACACTTAACATGCGTCTTTTTCTAAATGGGTATGTATAAAGCATGCAAATGTATGAATTTTCAAAGGAAGCAAAATGATCTCTCTTCCAATTATTGAAATATATTCGTTGGTTTTTGCTCTAACAACTGCAAAGTCAGGCATCTGTTACTGTTTGGTGTGGTGTTGAATTTCATGGTGTGTTAATTTTGCAGCTCTGTCTACAAAGCTAATAAAAGGAGAATGGGCAAGCCTTTTATATTGCAAAATTCAGAATATCCCCTGGGTAATTTTTTCTTCATGGAATTCATTCCACATTTCTCTTTTAAGTGAATGAAATAAGTTCCCTGCTTTTTTAAGTTATTAAAAACTATTATGGGTTACTGCAACTTTAGACCTGTTAAAAATAATAAAATTGTGGCTGCACACCATTAATCCTCTAATATTGGCTTCAGAGATTCTTTTAATATATACAGGGAAAGATGATATAAAATTTTACCTAATACACATCTTTCTCCCTTCCCAGTCCATGTGGTTACTGTCATTACACCTTTTTTATTAGTTTTAAACTGCATAGCATGAGTTGATTCCTATGTAAAAATAAATTCACTCAATGCTGTAAGCATTTGACTAATCATTTAATAGATATTGAACATTTGCTGGTGCCAGACAGAAGCCTGTAGTGCTAGGAACTGTGGGTCCTTAGATAAAACTTTCCTTTCCTTATTCAAAAATTTTGAGTCTAGGGACCAGCAGTTAGCGTAATGGCTATGTCACTGGACTCCCATGTGGTCAACTGCTGTTCGAGTCCCGGACCTGGTGGCTTAGACCTCAAGCCGGGCACATCTGCATGTGTGCCCAAGATCCCGAGAGGAGAATGGAGGAGAGGGGATTGCGGCGTGGCCATCCCCCCTGTGGGGGGATGTTATTTCTCACTTTCTGTCTCTCTGTCTCTTTCTGTCTGGAGAGTGCATGCACCCTATAGCAAAAACCTCTCAAAAAATTGTGAGTCTAGAAGAAACATCTATATTTTTCAGCAGTCTAATAAACACTTGTGGGCAGATCTACACAAGTATGTAGAAGGGAGAGAAAGCACAATAAAAGCCTAGGATGTATTTGAAGTGGTTTTGATGTAGTCTGATAACTTCTAAAACTAAGTATTGTATTAGGGTTCTATCAGAAGAAGTGAAGGTACTATTTGAATTCCAAGTACACAGATTATATACTGGGAATAACACACTTGCTCACCTGTTGGAATGGCTGGGCAGAGGAAAGATCAAGGAAGTCAGAAGCCATTGTCAAAGGACTCATCCTGCTGCTAGAAATCAAGTAGCTTCACTGGGGGTCTTCCTCAGCAGCTGTTTTAAACATCAAGAACCTACTGGAGTCTTCCCCTTACCATAAGTACCAGTAATTCATAAAGATCCCTTGCCAATCATCCCAGCACCTACAGCACTAAATTGAATGTTTCAGAGGAGCTTGCCTAGAGCACCTGAAAACGTTCCCTAGGTCTACAACTAGCTCTGGAGAATAATGATTTCCCCTCTTCTTCCATCTTTCCAATGTTCTGCTATTGCTTTTCATTACCAGTCCCTCTCCAGGAATCATACCAGAAAGAGAGCTGGAGGATTGCGTAATCTTTTCTGAAGAAGATAGGGTTGATACTAAATTGATCACTGAAATTCACACAGGTATTAATACTCTTAGATATGACATTTTATGATTATATGTGCAATTACTTTTTAAAAATATTATTATTTTGTTTTAGGCAGGGTGGTCCTTCTGCCTCAGACTCCTAAGATGTACCACTATGCTGGTTTGTAGGACGGGCTGGGAATCTAACTCAGGCCTCTCATGTGACCTGAGCCTGCTGAGTTGTGTTTCTGACCACCATTAGCCACTATAGTGGGCCACAGTAACAAAATTAATTACCTTTTTAAAAAACTAGATAGTCTGAATGAGGAGGGTTTTATTTGTTCTATTAAACCCAAATGACTTAAATAAAGGTAATTATTTTTGCTCTTGGTTATTTAATTTGCTCTTGTCAATGAAAAACACTTCCTCATACTCTTTTGGAGTCACTAGGACATGTATGAATGGGTGTTTTTTTTTTTTCTTTTTTAAATATATATTTTGGATGTGTCCATTTCTCTTCATTTCCACTCCTCCTAGCCCAGACTGCAATCATCTGCTATACAGAGTACTGAATTAGCCTCCTATCTGGTCTTCCTGCAACCAATTGTTCCCACCACCCCCTTTCAATCTGTTCTCCACATTAAAGTTAGAATGATATTTTCAAATTGGAAATCTGATGATGTCATATCCAGATATAACAACTATATACTTAAAGAGATACACATGTTATTAGAAATGTTCAGTTCAGTATTCTTCCTAAACCATTCTCTGATTTTTTTTAATGAATTGCAGTCAGTTACCTAATTGACCTGAACTCGTGATTCTACTTCTAAAACATAGTTACTGTCTGAAAGTTAGTGGTAAGAATTAAGAGATGTAAACTTAAATATAAAAAACTATTTGATAGACATGTTTTCAATAATTGTTATGTCTTTTTATTTTTAAAGGTTTTTGCTATAGGGTGCGTGCACTCGCCAGAAAGACAGAGAGAGGGAGACAGAGAGATAGAAAGCGAGAAATCACCCCCCCGGGGGGGATGGCCATGCCACAATCCTTTCTCCTCCATTCTCCTCTCGGGATCTTGGGCATGCACGCACATATGCCTGGCGTGAATTTAAGCCACCAGGTCTGGGATTCCAGCCGCGGTCGACTACATGGGAGTTCAGCAACATAGCCATTACGCTAACTGCTGGTCTCAATAATTGTTATATCTTTTAAAAAATCTCTACGGTATGTTAAAATAACTCTTTAAATTATTGATATAATGACTTGAAATATTAAATTTTGAAGACTTTTTGTTTTTAGGAACTTAAACAATTTTTATACCTTTAATGAGGTATATTTTACATACAACGAACTGTACATATTTTGAGTAATGATTTCCTAAGCTTTGACATATGTCCTAAGAAACCATTATAAAAATAAAAATATCACACATTTCCGTTTCTTCCTAAAGATGTAATCTTCTCTATATACATAGCAATGATTGGTCTGTTTTCTGACACAGTAGTTTGCAATTTCTATCATTTTTTTTAAAAACAAAATTAGAACTGCCTATTGAAAATACTATTTCTGGGGATCAACAGATGGCATATGATTATGTTGTTGGACTCCCATGTAGTTGAGGATGGTTTGAATCCCAGATCCAGCGGCTTAAAACTTATTCCAGGCACCTGTACGTGCATGCCCAGCATGGTCTCCCCCATGAAGGTGATTTCTCACTTTCTGTCTGTCTCTCCTGCAGTAAGCATATGCGTCCTCTAGCAAAAATCTTCTAAACAAAACAAAACAAAAATCCACAAAAAGAAAAATAAAAAAAGAAAATAGAAAATACTGTCTCTGTTTTGTTTAAAAAAAGAAAAAGATTATGTTTCTTGTGGGTCAATTTCTGTACTCTCTATTCTCTATCATTTTCTGTCTACACTACACTACTATCACACTTTCTTAATTTTTGTAGCATTACATTTTGTTTGACATGGGTTAATGAGAATTTCCAACTTAATTTTTTCTCAAAACACCTTTTTTCTGTTTTGGGGAGGTTTTTGCTATATGGCAAAAACGAGAAAGACAGATAGAGAGAGAGAGACTTAAAGCGAGAAATCACTCCTCAGGGGCATGGCCATGCCACAATCCCTTCTCCTCCATTCTCCTCTGGGGAACTTGGGCACACACACATATGCACCCAGCATGAGTTTAAGCCACTGTGTCTGGGACTAGAACCACAGTTGACTACTTGGGAGTCCAGCGACATAGCCATTACACCAGCTGCTGGTCCCCTCAAAAATCTTTTGTGAGTTTAGTTCCTATGCCTTTTTATAATAAATTTGGAATTAGCTTGATAATGAACAAAACAAAAACACTTAGGTGATATTTATTGTGGCTGCATTTCATTGTATAGCACAATCTGGAGAAAACAGACTTCTTAAATACGTTGTCTTCCAATCCAAGGTACATTCCTCTATTTATTTGAGCCTTTGAGTTCTTGTTTTTCTACAGTTCCTGCACATATTTTACTAGGTTTGTATCTCAGCATTTCAAATGTTTTATTCATTGTTAATAGCGTTTAAATTTTTTTTCTTTTTTCTTTTTTTTTTTTTTTGGGAGGTTTTTTTTTTTTTTTTTTATGGGTTTTGGCCCACACAAAAAACTTTAGGGCTTGTGCACTCACCAGAAAGACAGAGAGAGACAGAGAGACAGGAAGCTAAAAATCACCTCCCAGGGGAGATGGCCATGCCGCAATCCCTTCTCCTCCATTCTCCTCTAGGGATCTTGGGCACGCACACACACTCGCCTGGCGTCAGTTTAAGCCACTAGGTCGGGGACTCGAACCGTGGTCAACTACATGGGAGTCCAGCGATATAGCCATTACAGTAACTGCTGGTCCCCAATAGCATTTAAAAGTTTTTGGCTTTCAAATTTTCAATACTTAGGATATAGAGAAAAGGTAAATGTATACATTTTCATGTTGTGTGCTATGATCATACTATATAAAATTATTTATTAATTCCAGGAACTTTTTTTTTCATAGATCATTGGGATTTTTAAAGTTGTTACATGTCATCTGAAACAGGGGCAATTTTATTTCTTCCTTTCCAACCTGCTTATTTTTATTTATTTACTTTATTATTGTTTTTCTCAATACATTGCTAAAACTTCCAATACAATGTTCAGTATAGGCGGTGAGCGTGGACACTGCCTGTTACCCTTTTATCAGATCTTAGAGATAAAACACTTAATCTTGTATCATAAATATGATGCTGTTTGTAGGCATTTTTTAGGTATCCTTTATCGGGTTAAGAAATTTTGTTCTATTCCAAGTTTGCTGAGAATTTTTAACTTGAATACATGTTGAAAGTTGTCAAAAGCTTTTTATGTATCAAATGATATAATCATAATTATGGAAATCTTAAAATTTGTTAAAATTGAAAAATACATTAAGTTTTTACATAACCTTTTAATTTTAGAATAGATTTAGATGTATAAAAAGTCGAGAAACTAGTATAGAGATTTTCCATATGCTACATTCATTTTCCCCTACTGTTAACATCTTACTTTAGTAAGCTAAATTTGTCATAGTTAATTGATACATCATTATTAATTAAAGTTTGTACTTTTCCAAATTAATTTTACCTAAGGTCCTTTTGTCCTTTTTCTAGGATTTTATCCAGGACTCCACATCGCATTTAGTCATCATGTCCTTCAATTTCCTTTTGGCTATGACAGATTCTCAGACTTTTCTTGGTTTGATGACCTTCACAGTTTTAAAGCATACTGGTCAGATTATTCTTATATTTTTTTTAGAGTATTCCTGTATTTGGGACCAGTAGGTAGCATGGCGATTAAGGTGCTGGACTGCCATCTAGCATACCCCGGCATGAGTTTGGACCTGATCATCTGTTTTCTCATTTTCCCTTTCTGTCTCTCTCTGGTGAGCACATGTGCCTTATAACAAATTAAATATGATTAAATAATTCTTTTTTTAAAGAATTATTTTATTTAACTTTATTTATTTACTTTAATTTGACCAGAGAGGGAGGGAGGGAGGGAGAGAGAGAGAGAGAGAGAGAGAAAGCTACCAGGAGGTTTGAGACTCGAACTGCAGGCAGTCATATGGGAGTCCAATGCCCTTAGCCATCATGCCACCTCCTGCCCCCTGATTAATTCTTTTAAAAAATAATATCCTTCAATTAGAGCTTTCCTGAAGCTTTTCCTCATGATTAAGCTAGGTTATGGAATTTTGAAGGGAAGATGACAAGACAGACATAAAGTACTATTTCATAATGCTGCATTAGGAACACATGCTATCAGTATAATTTCTTATAGTTGATATTTCCCTTGATTCATGGGCTAAAATAGTATTTGTTAAATTTTTCCACTATAAAATTACTGCTTTCTTTTACCCTTTCAATATTGTACATTTTGGTAAAACTTGACACTGTAAGTTCAGATGTAAGAGTGGGAAATCATGCTTTAGCTAATGGAGTGGAGACTCTTCACATATATTGTCTGGAATTTGTACAGATTTGACTGGTTTCCACCTTTTACTTATTGATATAATCATTTTCATATAAGTTATGGGCTAATGGATATTCCTTTTATAGTAACATAGTAATCCAAGTATAATCCAATGCTAAGTTATTTATATGGTTTCTTAAATTGTTTCAGATTAGGCCATTAGTACTTTTCTCTCAGTCTCTGTGTCCCTTTGGATCATTATTGTGAGTTTGGGGTTTCTTAGGGTAGAGGGTCAATTCTTCACCTTGTGGCACTGTGCAAGATGTTCCATATCCCAGTCCTAAGATAATTAATTTATTTCTTAAATCTTTTAAAACTATTTTTACATTATTTTACTGTATGTTACAGCATACAAAATGAATTTCCCATTCAGAATATGCTGTATATTGGCTCAATCAAAGATAGTACCATACATGGTATCTTCAACAGATAATTTTTAATTTTATTTTTCTTAAATGTTTGGCTTCTTTCTATTTCCCTTTTGATTCCCTCCCTTTTACAGTCTGCCATTACCCACCCTCTTCCTACAACTGTGTCTGGGATAAATCATTTACAAAAGCAACTCTGGTTCCTTTTATTGAAGAATGGTATTAAGTGATGAAGACAGAGGGCCAGGGTATGGAACATTTGTAGCATAATTTCCTACATAGCAAAAGTCCTCTTTGTGCGTCCCAAGATCTTACTGAATATGTCAAACTTGTATAAATATACACATATATACCCACTATCTGGGCCAGCCAAGACTGGAGTGCATAACACCATGAAGGCTTTGCTGGGGATCAATCTGCCTCTCTCTTAGGAAAGAAAAAGATAATAAGATTTAGGCACAACAGTGTGCTTATCAGTCATCAATTAATATTTGGATTTTGAAATATCTTGCATTCCAGAAATGATCTCAATGTGAGATTTTATTATATGCTAGATTTGATTGTTTTCTTTTTTTTTTTTTTGAGAATTGATAGTCTATGATCACCATGCCCTGTGGTTTATTTATTTTTTATTTACTTTCTCCGAATTTGTTATAAGGGTAATGCTGATTTTATAAAATGGGATGGAAATTATTCTTTAATTTTTATTTTCTCCTGAAGCTTGTATAGAAATAATATAGCTACATTTCAGTGCTTTGTGTAGTTCACCAGTGAAAAGTCTGGGCCTGAAAATTTTTGTCAAAAGAGAAAAATTTTAACTGTGAATACCATTTCCTTAAAGTATAGAGTGCCTAGTGAAGCTACCAATTTTGTCTTGAGTTTTTCTTGTGATTTGTGTCTCTCAAGTACTTTTTTCACATGTTATTAACTTTATAAGCATAAACTTCACTGTAATAGTCCCTTATTATTTTTTACATATGGATTCAGTATTGATGACTACTTTTTTATTCCTAATATTGGTCATGTGTCTCTTTTTTTCTTAGCCTGGCTAGAGGTTTATCAATTATATTTGTCTATTTCTACTTTCAAAAAGTGAGTTTATTCTACGTTACTTCCTTCTATTCTACCACCTTCTGTAACTCTCATGGATAAAAGTGAAATAAAGCTTAAAATAACACTTGTGGAAGTACAATATCAATTTCTTTTGGTATATGTAACTTCTGAATTCACTGAGAATATTTTTTCATTTTCAATGATAGACATCGTGAATAAATTTGAGAAATACATCTTATTCTTCATGATGGGATATTGTTTTTATATACCATTATTTTTCATAAGTCACTCTTTCTATATTACTTGATTTAGTTTAGGACTTTTCTATATTTGTTCATTAGAAGTATAAATAATAATGTCTTTCTCCTAGTGTCTCTATTGGGTTTTGATTTCAAGGTTATGCTAGATTCATAATGTAGTATGGACGCATCCCTTTGATTTTCTTTTATTTCATAGGAAGGTATAGCTTTAGTCCCTCCTTAAATGGTTGAGGTAAATCAGTGATACATTCATTTATTTGGTGACTTTATGGATACATTTTTTAATATTGGAATTAATTGCCCAAATAGATGAATATACAGGTTTTAATTTATTTTCTGTAAGTTTTATAAAATGTATTTTAGAAAAAAATATTTTAATTTTATTAACAAATTTATTGCAAAATGTTCATAATATTTCCATTAATTTTCATTAATTAATTTTTTATTAAATTTTAATTAATAATTTTTATTAGTTATATATATAATGTTTGTTTTCATATTTTTTGAGACAAACATTTTAAAAAAGTTTTCTAGGTTTTTGTTATAGGGTATGTGAACTCACTGGAGAGTGACAGAGAGCGAGAGTGAGAAAAAAAATGAAAAATCACACCCTAAGGGATGGCCACCACACAATCCCTTCTCCATTCCCCTCCTGGATTCTTGGGCACATACACACACACACACACACATACACACACACACACACACACACACACACACCTGGTGGCATTTTCAAGCCACCAGGTTCAGGACTCTAACTGTAGTCTGTCATGTGGGAGTCAAATGACGTAACTACTACACTATCTGCTGGCCCATTAAACCTGTGATTTGATCAGTAAATATATGATATAATATATATATATATCTAGCTACCAATAGATATATCTGTTTAATAATAGACTATATTTTAGCTCATTAAAATTAACATTAGAGAATAAGCATAGTTATTGCTTAGAAAAAATAAAAGATAAGATTACAAAATTACTTGAAGTGAATTCTCTTTATTTTTCTTACCTTTTATATTGTCCTTATGTTTCAAGGTTAATAATACTTGACCTCTGAGAATGTGTCCAAGTAATTACATAATAAATTTCATATTTTAGGAATTTTTTATGTCCTATCATTCCATCATAATATGATGTATTAAAGCTCTCTGGTGAAATATAAAAAGAATTATGCCATCTGTGACCTAATTTTTCTCTATAATAACACTCACATCTGAAAGTAGTATTTTAGACCATGTTTAAGAATAAGCTTCAAATATTGCAGCAGGTTATGGCCATTAGCAGTATAAGATTTTCCACTATGTTTCCACCTGTGATTCTTCCCTCCTAGTAAATAATGAATACTTCAGAACACTTCCACAGGAAGCATTTTTGCTAGTTACAGAATTGATTTACAGAGGACAGAAGTACAATGAGACTTTGAAGGTCTTAATGATGTTTAATTTATTTATTTATTTATTTATTTACTTTTTGAGAGAGATTTTTGCTCTACGGCATGTGTGCTTGCTGGAGATTCAGAGACAGAGAGAAAGTGAGAAACCTATGCACCCCACCTCCCAGGGGGATGGCCATATCACAATCTCTTCTCCTCTATTCTCCTCTTGGATTTTTGGGCGCACACATATATGTGCCCAGGGTGAGTTTTAAGCCATTGGATCTGGGACTTGAACCTTGTGTGAGTCCAGTGCCTTAACCTTTACACCATCTGCATTTTTTCAATAACATAGTGAGTGTAAAAGAGGGCTAATGAGACCCAGATGCAGTGGTACACGTAGTAGGACATTGCTTCCCCACATGGGAAGCCTTGGTTTGGTTATGGGTCAACCTGAACACACCAAACACATCTATGTACTCTGTGATTCTGGTTGGCTGAGAGACTATGGGTGGATCAAGGCATGGCAAAACCTTGTCAAAGGTACTTCTATGTATATACTTTTTTTCACATTAAATAAAGACAAAGACTTTTGTTTTTAGTCAAAAGGAACATGAAACATAATGATAAGAAAATTGATATTTCTGTGATCAAAATTTGAGTGTACTATTGTGCAGAAGTTATTTTCACTATGGCAGTATTTTACACTCTGGAGGGTCAGTCTATACAATTATCCCTCAATAACCAAGACCATCATTCATTTCCATGGATGCTAAAATCCACAGATACTAAGTCTCTCATATAAATTGGTGCAATATTTGTGTATAACTTTCACACATCAACTGGCACAATTTAAATCATCTCTAGATTATTTACAATACCTAATACAATGTAAGTACTATGCAAATAGTTATTATATTCTAGTGTTCATAAAATGATATCAAGAAAAAAATCTTTATATATTTCACACAGATAACAGCCTTCATGGTTTAACTGCATAGTCTACATCAGCAACAACAGAACAGACCAATCTGTGGTTTGCTGAATGTGCAGGTGTGAAACCCATGGATATGGAAGGCTGACTCTGTATTTGTCCTTGTGTATACATGTGTGTGTGTATTCTAATCACTGCTTATTTAAAATTAATGTATGGTAACATTTTATGACTCTTCAGATCTACCCTATTCATACCTCTTCCTATTATCCTTTTGTAATTATTACAATGTTAGACGGAGAAAACTTTTCTGAGCAAATACTTATTTATATGCAATATTTTCACATATATTTTAGGAACATGCATTTTTATTATACTTCATGTTATTTTCGACATTTTTTATTATGTGACTTAGTTTTGTTCCATTATTAAATTCTAAATAACATCCTTCTTATAGTTTGCAATATAGCATTCTTGTACACAAATGTTCTCGAAATTTTACCTTCTGTGGTATCTTAATTGACAAATGAGAGCATGTGTATATTTAGATCTAAAGAGACGGAAGGGAATATGCATTTGCATACATAGGTAACACATGCCTAGGTTCATGTATTCGATTCTTAGCTAGTCATTAGTTTTTCAGTGGATATCATTTCTAAGTTGGATTCTTGTTTTAATTTTCAATAAAAGTCTAAGCGGACTTGACTTGAAAACATTTTTGTGTCCTTGTACAACCATAATTTTAAGATTTATGTTGTTTTTATCCTTGTTTGCAATGTTATGCCAGCAATAAACCAGAAGCTCTGTTAGGATGTAAAAGTGAGTTGACCTAAGTTTAGATCCTATGAACATATTTATTAAAGGGCCAGAAGCGTCTCCAGCCACTGTTTCTAGTGATGCTAATGGATATTATCACAAAAACCTCAGAGTCACTTGATTATGTGGATGCTCTCAATTGATTTGCAGTAACATTCTATCTACACACATTGTACTCTATAAATTTTCCTATTTTGCCCTATGGACTCTTGTGAAAAAAATGTAGTTAAATTAGAACATAAAGACCTTGGTACCGTAGACGGCGAAATGCTTATGTCTCTGAACTCTTATGTGGTTGACCGTTTTCAAGTCCCGGACCCAGTGACTTAAAACGCGCTGGGTGCAAGTGCTTATGTGCCCAAAATCCTGAGAGGAAAATGGAGGAGAAGGGATTATTGTATGTCCATTGCCCTGAAAGGTGATTTCTGGCTTTCTTTCTATCTGATTCCTTGTTAAGCACGCATGTGCCCTATAGCAAAAATCTCTCAAGAAAAAAAAAGGGGGGGGGGTCTTCACAAGCTTCCACAATTAAGACAGTGTGGTAGTGTTGAAAAATAATGGAAAGCTATCAATGCATGAGAATAGAGAGACCAGATTTAGGCCCATGCCTACCATACCAACACACTTGATTTTATGTGTATCAGAGTAATTCAATGAGGGAAAGTTAGTCTCAATAAATGAAAATGATGTTGGAAAAAGTAGTGTTCATATATACTTTTTAAAAAACATATGAAATTTAACTCTAATATAAAGTGTGAAACATAAAACTACAACAGTTCTTGAATAAAACATAGATGAAGTTTTCATGATAGGAAACATAAACAGCTACTATAAGTATCTTAATGCAGAAAAGGTGTTGAAAATAAGAACTTTTTTAAACCAATGATAAAGATATCTACGGAACCCTCAGAAAATTTTTGATAATAAAATATCGAAAGTATTATGTTAAAGGTAATGAATAAAGCAAGTACTTCCACCATTATCATTTTTACTCAGGAAACTGCTGGTTTGGAAACTATGAAAAACATACAAATGTTAATAAGATTGGGCATTTGAAAAAAGAATAAGCAATATAGAGTTGTTCTCTAATGAACCTAAAACAATTTCACAGAACACCAACAAAATACTCTTTAACCTTTATGAAGTGAGACGAAATATAGTCACTCTATAATAATGCTATGCCCAGACACAAATAAAAATACCATACAAAATACTAAATGATCCAATACCTACCTGTTTCAGAGGAGTAACAATCACATTTTCTTATTTAACAAGTTTCAGCTTTACCATGTTTCGTTCTTTCAGCAACTGAGACAAAAGTTGTATATTAGGGAACTCCATCCTAGAATTAAACCACACTTTTACAGTTATTTACTAATATAGGTTGATATCACATATCCATGAAATAGTCTTCTAATACAAACTGAGATTTTGGAATAATATCCTAAGATCCAGGTGATTCCCCATAAAATGCAGCCTCCCTTGATGAAACAAGTACCAATAAACAAAACTGTTCAAGTACATGTGTGTTCTTGGGGGTCTTCATCTGCTGGGTACTGAAGAAAGAAAAAAAAAAACAAACTACCTTTATCACAGATGAGGTAATAATCACTACTGAGAAGCTAAATTAATCTAACAATTGAAATAGATGAAAATTTAACAGCACACACTGCCATTTTCTAGTGATAAAAAGATGAAATGTAAATCAAAATTATAGTATTCGAATTTGAGGAAAATATAAATTAAAAAATTAATAAAACATGTACAAGAACATACTAAATAAAATGATAATACATTATTGAAACATCATAAAACCTAACAAATAGATGTAAGATGCTCATAAATTAGAATTTTTAATATTATAAAGCCAACTCCATGGCCTGGTGGTTAAGGCAGCTAGATCCCTTATTACAAATCTGGTGGTTCAAGTTCTGGGTCCAGTGGCTTGAGAAACACAGCAGGTACATGTGCATGCAGCTCAAAATCATAAAAGGAGAAAAAGATGGAGGAGAAGGTATTGCAACATGACCATCCCTCATGAAGGACACTTTCCTCCTCTCCCTCCTCTCTCTGTCTCTCTCTCTGGCAAGAGCACATGCTCTTTAGCCTACTATATAGATATATAAAATAAAAAGTAACTTTTTAGAAAAATATATAAAAATAAAAGAGATAAAAATATAAATTTAAAGAAATATCAATAAAATATATAATAGTTTCAAACTCACATCTTCTAAGTGTAACTTGATAAGATAAATCTAAAGTTTATTTTGGCACATCCACAGTGACACACACTGCTATAAAGAGGTATGAGATTTTGTTGAAGGTGCTTGCCTCTGCCTTTCATAAAAAAAATGAAAAAGGAAACTTTAAAAATAAAGTTTAGGGGCCAGCAGGTGGTTTAGTGGTTAAGGGACTGAACTCCCATATGTCTGACCACAGAATCTGGACTTGGCAGCTTGAAAATCACACCTGGCGTGTTTGTGTGTGTGCCCCAAATCCCAGGAAGAGACTGGAGGAGAAGAGATTGCAATATGGCCATCCTCCCTGGAGGGGTGATTTATCATTCTCCCTCTCCCTGTTTCTCTCTTCTTCTCTTCAGAGAGCACATACACCTTATGACAAAGGCCTTAAAACATGAATAAATAGAAATAAAAAAGAAAAAAAAAACAGGAAGGAAAGAGAAGAAAAAAGAAAGACAAAGAAAGAAAAGAATCAGTGTTGAAGGACATTCAACCTCATTTTAGATACTAAAACATAATTAGGGAACTACCTCCATTATATATCATGACTGATAGCAAGCATATAAAAGTCTATCTATTATACAAATATAACAATTAAATAAAATATAAAACTCAGAAGAGAGAGAATTCTCTCTCTCTCTATATATATACACACACACACACACACACACACACACACACACATACATACACTTGATATGTAACTGATGTGTCATTGGAGATCATCAGGAAACATGGAGTTTTAGGTAAGTTTTAGGAACAATGGCTTACAATATGAAAACATAAAGTAAAACCAAGTGCCTACCTCTATCACTCACAACAAATACATTTTTTGACTATTAAATAACTAAGTAAAGGAAAAAAAACATAAAAATTTTAGAAACAAATTTCCTTATGATCTTAGCATGTGAAATGATTTTGTCAATGAGATCCAACAGTAAAAATTCATAATAGGAAATAATGATCATTTTGACAAAAATAAATTCAGTTTATCGAAATAATCAGAGTGAAGACCTTCTCAAGTTCCATCCACTGGTACAGAAGAAAAGCAGGGCTCAGCTGCTGAAAGAGAGCAGCTGGAAATTTACCAATGGCATTTCTCTGCTGAAGAAGTAAACTTCATATTCCTTTCCTATCCCACGCCCCTACCATTGCCTTCTCAAGTTCTATCCACTAGTACCGCAGAAATGCAGAGATAGCTACTTTCAGATCAGTTTGCTGGCCCAGAGACTTTCTGGAAACCTTGGATTCTTTCTTTAGTTATATATTTCCAACCATTCCCAAGTGAATCTCATCCTGAAAGATGGTTAAAGGACCCAAACACCTAAACCTAGTTAGACACACCCTACTCTGATTGAATGATGCAACCATCTAACAAGAACACATCTGGAAAAAAGCTGTTCTAAGTAGGAAAAAGTGTACTTCATCAGATGACTTAAAACCAGCACAGAGATAAAAGAAATATGAAAAAAACTACATTATATCTCTCTGTTAAGGGAACCCAACAACTCCTCATCCACCACAGGCAGCAGAATAGAACCCACAAAAATGTCAAAAAATAATTCAGAATATTCATAGTGACAAAACTTAATTAGGTGTGAGAAGAAAGAGACAAATAACTCTAGGAAATGAGGAAGCCCTGTTTCAATTTGAAGGAGGCGATATACATCATAAAACAGAATTGAACAGAACTTCTAGAAATGAAGACTGTAATACATAAAATTAAAACCTCCCTCAAGAGTATTAATACTAGAGTAGACCATGTAGAAGATTGAATCTCTGATCTAGAAGACAAAACCTCTGACCTAGGTGTAACCACCAAAAATAATTTATAAAATAGAAGAGAGAGAGAGAATGGCATATGGGAAATACTAGATACCAATAAATATCATCAAAATATTTGAGTAGTTGCTATTCCAGAAGGTGAAGAATATAACAGGGGTATATTAAATCTATTCCATAAGGGACCATTAGATGGTGTAATGATTATGTCACTGGACTCCCACATAATTGACTGCAGTTCAAATCTCAGACCCAGCAGCTTAAACCTCATGCTGAATGTGTGCATGTGTGTGCCCAAAATTCCAAGAGGAGAAAGGAGGAGAAGGGAGTGTGGCGTGGCCAACCTCCCTGGAAGATGATTTCTTACATTCTGTCTCTCTGTGTCTTTCTAGTGAGTCCACACACCTTAGAGCCAAAATCTCTCTAAAAAAAGAAAATGTATTCCATGAAATACTTGAGGAGAACTTTCCAAACCTAGGGAAACATTCAGACATCCAGACCCAGGAAGTATAAAGAACAACAAATATAATCAACATACTCTCCTCCACCAGTCCATTATAGCTAGACTGGTAAAAATCAAAAACTAAGATATGGCAAGGGAGAAAAGAGAAAAGTGTGGTTATTTACAAATCTTATCCCATTAGGCTAACATCAGACCTCACAACAGAAACAGTGCAACAAGGAAAGAATGAGAAGACATATCCAAAATGTCTGAAAGAAAAACAATTTCAACCAAGAATACTGTACCCAGAAAGACTTTCGTCATTTGGGTAGAACAAATAAAATCATTCTCAGATAAACAAAAAATGAAAGAACATTATACCTGCTCTTCAAGAAGTACTATGGGGTACTATATCAGGAACACTAAAGAGAGAACATCAGAAATAAGAGAACAAAAAACATCCAAAAAAATGGCTAACAAAATGGCCAGAATAAGTCTGCAGCTATTTATAATAGTGAATGTTAATGGAATAACATTAAAATAAATTAAAAGACACAGACTGGCTGAATGGACCTAAAAAGAAAACAAGAACCCTCTTTATACTGCCTTCAAGAAGTGCACACCACGGATAAAGACAAACATAGACTGAAAGTGAAAGGCTAGAGAAAGATATTACAAGCAAATAGAAATTTTAAAAAGGCTAGAGTTGTGACACTAATATTAGACAAAATAGGCTTTATGAAAAAACTATAAGAAGAGACAAAGGACACTATGTAGTACTAAAATGTCTGTAAGATAAAAAAGACCTAATACTTATAAATATCTATGACCCTGACAGTAGAGCATCCAAATACTTGAAAAAAAGACTGCTTGATCTAAAGGGAGGGACTACAACACAATAATTGGCTGGGATCTCAGTACCCACTGCCTCCTCTGGGCAGATAACCTAGACAAAAAAATAAGCAAAGAGATATAGGATCTAAATGATACCATAAACTGAATAGACTTGACAGACATCTATAACACTTTCCACCTGGCAACCACTATATTTCAATTTTCTCAACTCTTCATAGAGCCTTTTTGACTATTGATCACATGACAGGGTATAAAACAAGCCTTAACAAATTTAAAAGTATAGAAAATATCCAGCATATTCACCTACCACAATGAAATTAAACTTGAATTAACTGCGGAAAAAAAATAACTAAAAAATCATAAAAACATGAAATCTAAATAACCTACTTCTAAATGATCTCATAGCCACTGATGAAATTAAGACTGAAATAAAAAAACATCATTGAAACTAGTGATAACAAGCACAGAATTTTCCTAATCTATGGGACACAGAAAAAGAAAGTTCATAGCAATTAGTCTCACAAGAAAAAAATTAAGGAAGGAAAAAGAGAATTTAAAAAACAGCTGAGAGAGGAAGAGAGAGTGAGAGTGATATGTGGGAAATACTAGATGCCAATAATTAGATATCTAATTCTTTTTGGTGGTTACACCTAGGTCATAGGTTTTGTCTTTTAGATCAGAGATTCAGCCCTCTGCATGATCTAATCTGCTATTAATACTTCTGAGTGAGCTTTTGATTTTATATATTACAGAGAAGGTTCATAAGAAGGAAGAAGGAAGTTCATAGCAATTAGTGCTCACAAGAAAATATTTAAAGGAGGTAAATAGACAACCTAACAACAAACCTCAGGAAACTAAAAAACAAACAAACAAACAAAAACACAAAAATACCAGGAGAAAAGAAATGGTAACTATTAAAGCAGAAATAAATGAAATAGAGAATAAACAAACTACATAGAAAATAAATTGAACCAAAATCTGGTTTCTTGAGAATATAAACAAAATTGACATTCCATTAGCTAGACTAATTAAGATGAGAGAAAGGAACCAGATCAATCAAATCAGCAACAAAATAGGCAATATTACAACAGACATCCAAAAGATCATGAGAGAATATTATCTGTGACTACATGCCAACAAACAAGAAAACCTGGATGAGATGGACAAATCTCTGGGTACATACAATCTGTAAAGATTGATTCAAGAAGACATGGAAATCCTAAATAGGTCAGTAACAGCAATGAAATTGATTCAGTAATAAGCAGTATCTGAACAAAGAAAAACCCAGGTCCCAATCATGTTACTTCTAAATTCAACAAAATTTTTTAAAAAAGAGCTAATTTCCATTTTCCTCAAACTATTTCTGAAGTTCCAAAAGGAAGGCACTCTTCCAAATTCATTCCATGAATCCTCCATCTCCATCATTCCAGAAACAGACAAGGACATAACAAAGAAAGAAAACTGCAGGCCAATATCCCTGGTGAATACTGATGCAAATTTTTCAACAAGATACTAACAAATTACATCCACTGACACATTAAAATGACTATACACTATGATCAGGTATATGGTAGGTTTTCTTCCATAGATACAAGAGTGGTTCAACACTTGCAAAACAATCAATGTAATACAATAAGTTAACAAAAGGAAAGATTAAAAACTTATATCAATTGATGGGGGAAAAACATTTGATAAAATACAACATCCGTTTATGATTAAGACTCTCAGTAAAATTGGTTTAGAACGGATGTTTCTTAACACAATAAAAGCATATAAGACCAACCATAGTTAACATCATACTAAATGGAAAAAAAAGCTGCTAAAAACTGGAACAAGACAGGCTTCCCATTCCTTTTCTCTCTACTCCATTTCAATATAGTACAGGAAGTCCTAGCCAATGCAATCAAACAAGAGAATAAAATAAAGGGCTTACATATACAGAAAGAAGAAGTGCAATTATCAGGACCAGTAGATGGTGTAGCAGTTACATTATTAGACTTCCACATGGCCCAGATTTGTTGTTCAAATCCCAGACCTGGTGACTTGAAACTCGCATCAAGTTCATGCCCAAGTACGTGGGAGGAGAATGGAGGAGAAGGATTGTGGCATGGCCATTCCACCTGGGGGGTGATTTTTTACTTTCTATTTCACTGTCTCTGCCTCACTCTGTCCAGAAGAAGAAGTACAATTATCTCCATTTTCAGATGACATGATTACATACATAAAAAAATCTAAAAGAATCCACAACAAAATACTTCCTGGAATTGATAAATGAATACAGTAAGGTGGCAGGATACAAAATCAACATACAAAAACATATAGCATTTCTATGCACCAACAATGACTAGATTGAGGTAGAGTTGAAGAAAGTAATCCTACTTATAATAGCCACAAAAAATGTGAGATAACTTGGAATAAACCTAACCAAAGAAGCAAAAGACCTCTACAAAGAAAACTATGAAAAACAGAAAAAAGAAAGAAAATGATACAAAAAAGTGGAAGGACACCCCATGTTCTTTTAATGGAAGAATTCATATAATCAAAACTTGAGTTCTACTTAAATTAATTTACAAATTTAATTATATTCCAGTAAGATTACCAGAGACATTCTTCAAAGAATTAGAAAAAATAATCATAAAAATTTTCTGAAATCATAAATGCCTCCATATAGAAAAAGGAGTATTGTGCAAAAAGAATAAAGTCGGAAGCATCTCATTTCCAGACCCCAAAATATATTACAAAGCTGTAATAATCAAAGCAGCATGGTATGGGCATAAAAATAGGCATGTAGACCAATGAAATAGAATAGAGAACTCAGAACTAAAACCTCAAACATACACTCAAATGATTTTTGACAAAGGACCCAAGACAATCTATTGAGAAAAAGAAATTCTCTTCATCAAATGATATTGGAAAAACTGGATATTCACCTGTAGAAAAATGAAACTGGGCCACTATCTCTCACCATTAACAAATATCAACTCATTAATGGATCAAAAAAATATTTCAACATAAAATCTCTAATTATTTGTGGAAAACCCAAGAGAAAGTCTTGGAGACCACTGGAGTAGGCAAAGACTTCTTAAATAAGACCCCGAAGCACAGGGAATAATCCTGAAAAAAGACAAATGGCATTACAGCAGGTTAAAAGTTTCTTCACAGGGGACCAGCAGTTAGCGTAATGGCTATGTCGCTGGACTCCCATGTAGTTGACCGCGGTTCGCATCCCAGACCCGGTGGCTTAAAACTCACGCTGGGCACGTGTGCATGCATGCCCAAGATCCTGAGAGGAGAATGGAGGAGAAGGGATTGCTGCATGTCCATCCTCCCGGGGGAGTGCTTTCTCGCTTCCTGTCTCTCTGTCTCTCTCTGTCTGTCTGGCGAGCACACGTGCCCTATAGCAAAAAAAACTCTTAAAAAAAAAAGTTTCTTCACAGCAAAATAAGCAATAACTAAAGTGTCAACCCACAGAAAAGGAGAATATATTTGCAAACTATACCTCAGATAAAGGACTGATAACCAGCATATACAGGAATTCAAGCAAAAACATAATCAATCCGTAAAAGATGGACATTTGAGCTGGAAAATTCTCCAAGAAAGACATATGAACAGCCAAAAATCATAGACAAAATTCTCAACATTTCTTATAAGGGTGATGTAAATAAAAACCACAATAAGATATGAGCTAACCTCAGTCAGAATGGCTAAGACTAAAAAAAAAAAAAAAAAAATGATAAGTGCTGATAAAGTTGTAATGAAGAGGGAACTGTTTGACACTATGGGTGGAAATGTAAATTAGTACAGCCACTATAGAGAACAGGATAGAGATTTCTCAAAAACCTATAAATAGAACTACCATATGATCCAGTAATTCTACTACCAGGTATCTACCCAAAGGATAATACACTCAGATGGAAAAACAATTGCACATCTATGTTTATTGCAGCATTTTTCACAATTGCTAAAACATGGAATCAACCCAAATGTTCAAGAACAGATTGATAGATTGAAAAAGTATGTCACATATACAATACAGAATACTTCTTGGCCATAAAAAAAAGAGAAAGACCCCAGCATTTGGTAGAAAATGAATGCATATGGAAGATTTAATACTAAGTGAAGCAAGCCAGACTATGAAAGAGAGGATTTGTATATCTGCTCTTAATATATACACTGTATGTCTACAGTATACAATAGAAATTGAAAGACTGTAAGGTATAAAAGCATGTAGAGCAAATGTGAATATAAAAGACTGTGGGAGAAGTGTGCCCAATTGGGGGTGGGAGGGGAGGAATCAAAGTGGGCAAAAGGCAAAACATTTAACAGTAATCAAAATGAAAAATTATCTTGTTTTGTTTTTGAGAAGTTTTTTGCTACAGGGCACATGCGCTTACCAAAAAGACAGAGAGACAGAAAGCCAGAAATCACTCCCCAGGGGGGATGGTCATGCCACAATCCCTTCTCCTCCATTCTCCTCTCAATATCTTGGTTGCTCACACACATGCATCTGGTGTGAGTTTAAGCCACCAGGTCTGGGACTTGAACCACAGTTGACTACATGGGAGTCCAGCAACATTGCCATTACACCAACTGCTGGTCCTGATGGTAATGTGTTTAGTAACATTTTTGACTGGATTAATATGTAGCGTAGTCATACTGGAACTTTTCATCTGTAAAGGTATATAGTAATTAAATGCAAAAAATAAATAAAAAGGAAAACAAAAAAATAAAATGAAAAATGAGCAAACTCTAAACAAAGCCAAAAAACAATACCAGCAAAAAACAAAACATACTATTGAGAAAAAAATGCATAGAGCAAATGACTGATTTTTTAAAAAACCTTACAATTCAGGTTAGTATAAAACTGCAACTCTTTGCTATTGCATTTAAAAGAAACATAGGGGAAATAAAGATATTTCAGCACAATAAAATATCTTTGACTGGACTAACATAAAGTATATTCATGTTGGGAAAACTCATTTTGCATTCTGCAATGATATACAGTGAATGTGTAAAAAATAATAAAATATTTTAAAAAGAAAGAATGAAAATACAAGGTTAAAACATGAAAAGATATTTGTAATACAAATAGCTCAAAAATTATGAACATAACATTATACAACATGAAAGTAAAGAAGACAGGGATCAGCAGGTTGCATAGTGGTTACGGCTCTGGACTCTCATGTGGTTATTTGCAGTTTCATGTCCTGGACCCGGTAGCTTGAAACTCGTGCTGTGTGTGTGTGCATGCATGTCCAAATCCCAAGAGGAGAATGGAGAAGAGATTGAGGCCTAGTCATCTTCCCCAGGAGGTGAGTTCTTGTTTTCTGTCTCTCTGTCTCTCTGGTGAGCACATGAGCCCTATAGTGAAAATCTCTTCAACAACAACGAAAAAGATTTTGTCAGTAATTTTTTTTCCTTTTATTTCTCATAGGTTATCATGGATGATCCCATGAAGAGAATAGTATTTTTCTCTTATTTTCCTTTTTATAAACATTATTTTTTGTAATCATTTTAGATATGCTGCCATTTAAATTTCCTATAGACAACTGATTCATGATCAAGGTTTAAACAAGACAATACTTTCAATCAGAATAGTCTTATAAATTTATCATATAAGGAAAAAAAACTAAAATAAATCCAAAGAAAAATAAAAATGAAGACGACATAAGAATATAATCTGGGTTTAATCCATATTGTCATCTATGACAGAATTTCGTTTTATCATTTAAAATGAATAATATTCCGTTGCATACATAAATATCACAATTTCCTTATCCAGTGTTGGTTGACATACATTTAGGTTGCTCCTATATCTTGGTTGTTGTAAGTAATGTTGCGATGAATATATGAGTGCAGATATCTCTTTAAAATCTTGGTTTTACTTTTTTCAATATAAACCCAGAAGTAGAATTGCTGAGTCATAAAGTAGCTCTCTTTTTCATTTTTGGAGAAATCTCCATACTATTTTCCCTAGCAGCTGGACAATTTACGTTCTCACCAGCAATGTGAAAAGGCTCTAATTTCTTCACATCCTCACCCTTACTTATCATTTTCTTTTCATAATAACCATACTAATAATATGAGATGATATCTCATGTATATGCTTTGAATTTCTCTGATGATTAGTGATGTTGAACAGTTTTTGAAGTATTTGTTGCCTGTATATCTTATAAGTGAAATTAGCCATTTATAAATGAACAATGTTGTATGATTCTATTTTTACAAGGTATGTAAAATCTGGAAACAGTAATATGGTTGTTGTGAGGGTCTGGTAGAAAGGGGAAATGAGGAGTTGTACAACCAAAATAAAATTTCAGTAAAACAAGATAAAATGATGTTAAAGAAGTGTTGTAATAAGACATTGCACCTATAGTTAACAATACTGTTTTGTGATGTCTGATCATTTCTGGTGACTCTTTTCTGTTGTCTACATCTCTCTCAGTAGAAACCCCACCACTTTTTCTTTTTTCTTTTTCTTTTTTTTTTTTTGTCCCCATAGGGCATATGAACTTGGTGGAGAGAGACAGAGATGGAAAGTGAGAAATCATCCCCCCCTCCTCCACACTCACACACACAGGAGGGGAAGATGGCCACACCACAATCCCTTCTCCTCCATTCTCCTCTCAGGATTTTGGGCACACATGCATATGCACCCTGCATGATTTTTTTTTTTCAGAAACTGCCAAAGTTTAAGTGTTTAATAATTAACAGCACAACTGACCAAGGCTTGAAATGTGAAGATAACATATTCAAGACATTAAGGGGGAGAGTCATTCTTTAAACTCACTATACAGTATGTGGTTAAGAATGCACACTTTATAATATAAAATCTGTCTACAGATATAGTTAGCTCAGAAAGCCAGCTGGTCTCCTCCCCGTGTTTCAGATTTTGGTGTTAATTATTAGCAAACTTTGGCTCTACTGTGTGGCAGGTATCTTGTTTCCACCTTCCAGTTCTTCTACCCTGGCCATGAAGTGCGCGATGTTTTTCTCCAGGTCATCAATGTGACTACTCATATCATTGATTCTTCCAATGATCTAGTTGGAAATGATCTGAAATTTATCTTGCATCTGTTGCAAGAGAGTCTGCACCACAGAGGTCAGGTCCTGCACAATCTTGGGGTCAGTTTCGGTGGTGGTTGCTCCGACCTGTCACTAACACTTCTTTCTGTTTTTCACCACCCAGCACGATTTTCAAGCTACTGGGTCTGTGGTCAACCATGTGGGCATCTAGTGCCATCTAGTGTAAAATGGGGACCAGTAGATGTCATAATGGTTATGTTGGACTCCTGCTTAGTCGACTGCAGTTTGAGTCCTGGACTACTGACTTAAAATTCATGCCAGGTAGCATACACAGAGGTGTCCAAAATCCAGAGAGGAAAGTGGAGGAGAATGGTTGTGCCGTGGCCATCCTCCTGGGGATGGTTTCTCATGTTCATCTCTGTCTCTGTCTCTTCAGCGAGTGCAACGCCGTATAGCAAAAGCTCTCTTAAAAAATAAATAAATAAATGTGTGTAAAATTAATTGTTCCTAAGTCATAATAACACTAGCATTTTCTGAGGATATAAATATGTGTGAATAATAACAAACTTAGTTACATGAATATTCATAATATTTGCACATCATTATTTTCAGATATTTTGGATAAATGCCCAAAGTTCTTTTCATAAAGACAAACTTAAAATCTAGAAGCTCTTAAAAATTTTTATATGCAGTAATGTAGCAGTCTCTTTTCTTCAAAACGTTTGTAGAAAAATGGAATTTAAAGGTAAAAATAAAAAAAAACATAATCTTTATTTCTCAGCATAAACTGTATCAAGTTCAAGATGCTTGTAAGTGATGATACCAGCCTCCAGCCTCTTAGTTCATACCTAATAAACTGAGAATCCTAGGAAGTTAGCCATCTAATTGAGTCTTTATACATATATATGGAAGGTAGATTCCTAATGATTTCCCACAGAAATTTGTATAAAATTGCTCTTATTTGATTAGAGCATTAAGTAGGACCATTGTCATGGTGAAGGACTCTCTGGTAAAATTTTCTTTGGTGATTTTCTGTGAAAACTTTACCCTTCTTAAAACATCCTCATAAGAGGATATTATCATTATTTTTCCATTCAGAAAGTCAACAGACAAAAGGCACTGAATATTAAAAAAAAAAAAAAGAAAGAAAAAAAAAAGTTGCCATGATATTTGCTCTGGATCAATCCCCTTGACCCTTTCCAACATTTGATAGCCATCACTTCGAATGTGTTTTGTCTTCAAGATCATGCCAGTAAAGCCTTATTTTATCTCCCATTATGATTCTTTTAAAGAAATGCCTCAGGATCTTGATTCCATTTGTTTAAAATTTTCATTGAAAGCTCTGCTTTTGTCTGTAGCTGAACCAGGCGCAAGTTTGGCACCCTTCAAATAGAGAGTTTCCTTGAGTTTAATTTTCCAGTCAGAATTCTGTAAGCAGGAGCAATTGACATATTCTTGGTGTCGGCTATTGTTTCTACTGTTCAGTTAGAACAAGAATAAGATGAACTTTTTCCTCTCAGTGTTATGGATAATGTTCTGCTATAAGCATCATGTTTGGCATCTTCATATCCCTTAAAACAAGATACCCATTTGTAATGTGCTGATTTCTTTGAGGCAGTATCCCTTTAAACTTTTTGTAAGGCATTGGTGATTTCACCATTCTTCTACCCAAGCTTCATTACAAATTTGATGTTTATTCTGGCTTCAATTTTAGCAAAATTCACATCACTTCAGGAAGAGCTCTTTTCAAACCGGCAATATCTTATGTGTTTAGTGCCCCAAACTACATTTCCAAGATGTTTGAGCTATGAATTTATTTTGGTGCAAATGAATCTTTGAAATCCATACACAGGTTTTAAATAATACTATTTTCTAGAAATTTTTTTAAGAGCTCGAGAGAACTTTTGGCCACTCTGAAATAAAATATACACTGGGTCAGCAGGTGGCATGAAGGTCAAGGCACTGTATTCTGCATAACTGCCTGAATAGTTTGAGTCCCAGATTCGGTGGCTGAAAAATTACACTGGGTACATGTGCATGCACATACAAAATATCCAGAGGAGAATGGAGAAGAGACTGAGATGTAACCATCCTTTCAGAGGGTGATTTTTCACTTTGGCTCTTTCTCCATCCCTCTCCAGAGCAAGGACACATACTCTATAGCAAAAACTAATATATATAATATATATAGTGTGTGTGTGTGTATATCTCCAAACAGACACACACACATACACATACACACACACGGGAACATCCAAAGTCAACAAACAAAAAAATCGTGTTACTTTAATAGAGTTATTCAAGTAAGAAAAATTCAGAGATAAAGAATGATCTGGTCATGCCACAATTCCCTTCCTCTAGTCCTCCATCCTGTAGGATTCTGAGTACTTGATCTGGCATGTTGTAGGCTGGCTGAGCCAGAGATTCAAACCATGATCACTATGTGGAATCCAATTTCTCTTGGGCAGCATATTACTGCAGCATGACAGATTCAGACCTACTTTGTATTATTAAGCCTGACTAGGGCTGCAGTTGGGTAGCAAACAGACCTGCAATATTAGAGTTCACATGACTGACTTGGTTTTGATCTCTATGTTGACCTGAAAACATACTGGGTACAAGCATACATGCCCAGGATCCTGAGGAGCTAGAGAATTGGGGAGAGGGAATCTAGTCATGGTGGAACACTATCAAATGTGCTTCTCTCTCTCTATCTCTCTCTCTTGTGTGTGTGCTAGTACTATGATGAATAAAATAAAGAACTTATAGAAATTTGCATTATTTTTACTCTCTTTTTATTTTAAAAACAGTAATAACTTCTTAAAATTATTTATTTAGCGGTCAGTGTATGGCATGGTGGTTGGGGTATAGGGGTCCCACATGGTCAACGCAGTTCAAATCCCAGACCAGGCAGCTTGAAAATCCAGGCTCAGTAAACGTGTGTGAGTGTCCAAAATCTCAAGAGGAGAATGGATGAGAAAAGATTGCCCATGGCCATTCCCCTATGAGTTAATTTCTCATTTTCCTTCTCTCTGTTTTTCTCTGGCAAGTGCATATGCCCTATGGTAAAAACCTTGAGGAAAAAAGAGAATAAAATTACTTAAGTGAAGTTGCTATTTCTAAATAAGAGAAACAGACTTGTCCAATCCCCTATTCTTTTACTACTTGAGCTACAGTACAGGATTCTAAAAAGTTGTCAAAATGTTCACCTAACAACTAAGATATATTAGTTATGTTTTTAACATGCCTAGATCTTTATCTCTGTTTTTTCCCCTCCAAATGTATATCAATAAATTCTGTTTTAAAATGAAAACAACAAAAATCTTTCTGTAAGGCAGTAAAATATTTTGTTGAAATACAAAATTAGCCATCAAAAAAAAATCATACTAACTACAGCTGCAGCATAAAATCAATTAAAATATGTGTTAAAATGAATTGCCATGAAAGGGAAAAGTGATAATGTAATAAAATAAATTGACAATTAAACCTAGTAAGACAAAATTGTTATTATTATTTAATGTCTATTTATTCTTGAATAGAATAATCCAGTGATTATTATAGTGTGCATGTGTAAATTTTTACCATTTGTGCTATTTAATTTAAATTTTAGCTATTTACTGAAGTAAATAAAGTAGCATAAAATGATACATGATAATAATGTAAAGTAATAACTCAGTTTTATTCCAATGTGGAAAGTGACATACTAAGAGTTCATATGAGCATTGCCAATGTGCAGGTTCTGAACAGGAGACACATGAACCAAATACCTGTACAAAAACATAATTTTGACAATGGAATTTTTGTTTTCAAGTAAACAGTACCAATCATTCATCCTGAAGTGACTTCCCCAAATGAATAATACATTTTTAACTCTATTATCTCTCAATACTGAATAATATGAAAAAATGTAGAGATTTTTTTTTCTCAAAGTTATGGTTTATATAAGAGAAACACATTTTGCCTTCAGGGCAAAAAATAAAATAATATTAATACAGTGTTAAGCAGATTCTTTTAGAATCAAGACAAGTTGTATATTTCTTGCAGCTAGTGTAGATATCACATTAGAATTCTTTTTTAAAAAAATCTTTTACATGCTCTTTTTTTTTGTTTGTTTGGTCCATTAGAAAGGTCAATGAAACATTCACTTATCTAACACACTTTCCTCTCCTTTGCCCTTGATCTTTTTGAACCAGGATTGACAGATGTGAGACCCTGAGGCAAAGTCATTGACTTAGAGAATCCAACAGAGTTTAAGATGCACATATTCTATTTTTAGAATGTTTCTATCATCAGCTAAAGCATTACTTTGGTGACTGAGACCTGTGACACATGGAGTTCAACCTGGCATAATGTGAGGGAGATTTTCTATTCAATTTTCAAGGAGTCCCAATTCTCCCTCTGTTCTGTCCTGCCTCCTGCTTAGATTTGTCAGCAAACTCTCAGCACACAGAACCTACTATGAGCATTTTCTAGGAGCCTCCAATACTCCTTATCTTCAATATCTGGGAAGATATCTGTTATGAAATGTTCTTAGGTCATTTCCAACCATGGTGTCTTATGTAAGCATTACTGTGTTTCCATTGAGAAGTTTGACCTCTTACAGGGATATAGTTTTTCCCTAAACATACATAAAATTGACTATCTTTTTGGAGAACTTCCTTAATACTTTCTCCCTTGTCTCCCTAATTGCCTCTATATTTTCTAGTTAAAAAAAAAAAAAAAGTTTTTTTTTTCTGTTCATCACTCTTTATTCCTTGGCATATTGCCCAGTTCGTAGTGTTTAAACTCTTCAAATAATCAAACAGTACACTTAGAAGTTTAAGGGCACTTCACCTTAAGATTCTGGCTCCTGTGTTCAGACAGTTGCTCTGGAAAATTTTCTTTTAATCATGTATAGGATTTCTTCCTAGTTATTACTGACCCAGTGAAAGATATCTAAAACATTTTCTAGAAATCAATAATTTGCTCAGTGAGTAATATTATCTAAAGAGGTATGATATAACTTAGTAATCTTTCTTGGTATTTACCCAAAGGAGATGAACATACAGTTAGAAGGACAACTGCACATTCATGTTTGCCACAGTGTGATTTATAATTTATAAGACATAGTAACAGCCTAAGTGCCAAAGAACTGATGACTGAATTGAAAAAAATGTGGCACACATACAAAGTAAGGCACACTATAAGACTAGCACTGTATATTTCTGCTTAATATATACCAAATATCTGCACTCTATGGCAGAAATGGGAAGATCCTAAGATATCATAGTATTGAGGACAAGTGTAAATACCAGAGACTGTCTGGGAGAAGAGTGGATAGTAGAGGAAGAGTGGGAGGGACTACGGGAAGAAATACTTAACAGACATAAGAATATAAAATACTCCATTGAAAATTATGTATTTTCTTGATTTGATTGTCACATACTATGTGCATAATTTGCAAAACCATACATGTGCTATAGTGATATATGAATAAACATGAATAAGAAATTGTAATTTTTTTAAATAGACAAAAAAGGTACCAATAAAAGAGAGTAGCTCACAGCTCAAAAAGCAAACAAAGGGGACCAGCAGTTAGCATAATGGCTATGTCGTTGGACTCCCATGTAATCGACCGCGGTTCGTGTCCCGGACCCGGTGGCTTAAAATTCACGCTGGGCGCGTGTGCATGCGTGCCCAAGATCCCGAGAGGAGAATGGAGGAGAAGGGATTGCGGTGTGACCATCCCCCCTGGGGGGTGATTTCTCACTTTCTATCTCTATGTCTCTCTCTGTCTGTCTGGCGAGCACACGTGCCCTATAGCGAAAACCTCTCCCCCCCCCAAAAAAAAAGGAAAAAAGAAAGTCACAAAAAGCAAACAAAATAGAGCATATGCTTTTTCAAAGTTCTACAGAATCTCTTAGACTCCTGTTCAAAGGCAGAAAATATTTGCAACTTTTTAAAATATATGATTATGTTAATTTTATTTGTTTGTTCATTTCTTGATCCCATGTGCAGGAGAGGCACAGAGAGAGAGAAACAGAGCATGCTTGCTAAAATCTTGACTTTGCAATCTGTCCCCAGCTTCAGTTGGTCCTGGACCATGGGCACATACATGCATAGTGACCTCAGAGAGGTCTTCAGACCTGAGCCTGAATCCTTCACATGTGGATCAGCCTCATAGATCTTGCATTGACCGTCATGCCACAAGCTGCCCCCATTTTGTTTTAATTTATACTCAGTCAGTGTGAAATATACACCATCCTTACCCAATATAACCAGGACAGCTTACAGTTGGATCCTGTGCCTCTCAATATCAGGCTAACAAGCTTCAGAAGCTCACACATACTGCCAAGTCCCAAGCTTTATTTGCACACGTCTTTGACCAGTTCACTCCAAAACCTGGAAAGACTTTGTTGCTCTCAAATATGTAATTTAGAAAATCTACTTAAATTACAGCCTAAATTTATCTGCATGACAGAGACCTAGAATCATCTCACCTAGGAACTAGTCTGTTAGTGACCTTAGCCTCAGCACTAAAGCCTCATTTTATGACTCACATTTTATTTTACTGCATTTTTATATCTGTGTTGTTCCCTTCAACTGGTTATCATGCACTCATGATCTCCTCTTTCTGCCCTTTATCATTAGAGCTGGTGCCAAGACATGGGCAGAACCATGACCAGCAGGGATCTGACCATGACAGTGACTCCAAATTAAGGGCTATCTGCCTGGTTAGATTTCTCTACCTTCATGTATACTTATGTATACTGTTTCTATAAATTTACTAGAAGATTGAAATTCTGAGAAAACTGATCATTTTTAGTTTCAAATGGTGAACTTTATGAACCATGCTCATACTATTATGTTTTATTTTACCTCATGTCAGAGATGATCCTTGATTCTTGCTTCTTGGACATTTATACAACAAATATTTATTAAGTATGTATTAAGTATTTTTACATGTAAGGCACTTTACATTCTCTAAATTTGCATTAGATGTGGACTCTATACTAAAGGGAGCATGCAGTCTAATAGTGGAAATTGGATTGGTACACTATTATAACAGGAGGAAAAATAATAAAGAGTTCTAAGTATAATTCTGTGGTATTTCAAGTAAGAAAGGAATTCTTTCTAATGTCACTAATCTCAATACAATCACGTTAGGGTTTTTTTTTTTTTTAGATAAAAATCATCAATCTGTACAAACTGGATAAATTACAATACTCAGTGTGATTTTGTGTGACAAATTTTGAAAGAAGAGAATAGTGTATCCTGAAAGCAACAGAAATTTAACATGAATTTGACCTTGAACACTTTGGTAACCGCTACTGATGAGACCCCAATTTCTTCTAAATAAGAACACATGAATATAGTAAATGTAATGGAGTATTATATTTCTATAATAATGTTATTTATATATTTGCACACATGCATGTGTGTGTGTTTGTGTGAAAACATAGATTTATTCATTATTTTTTTCCCCTTATTTATTCTTTACCTTTTTTGGGAAAAAATAGGGAATCTAAGATAACTCACTGGCAGGAATGGAAGACCAAACGAATTAC
>NW_006159452.1:2098826-2102258 GCF_000334495.1 Tupaia belangeri chinensis | reverse complement strand
CCCCCGCCCTACATGGAAAATCTCTAAAAAAAAAAAAAAAAAACAAAAAAAAAAACAGATTGTTCTATTACCTGTAAGTTAAACTTCTTACTGGAATTTTACTAATATTTTTCTCCATTTAATAATTTTGAAGTTCTCTATATGTATATTTAAATTGTTTTCTCTTTGACAGTCACTAAGTGAGATAGATACAGATAAATTCTATTATTCTTATTGTAGAAAAATAGAGACTATGGTGTTTTGTTAAATTTCTGATTGTCTTCCCTTTTCTTACTAAGTGAGAAATTACTCAAATAATGTAGAGCTGTTTGCAGCCTTTTCTCATCCATATAGATTCCTAAATTCTCTTTTACACAAACAAAAAAGAGGAAAAATTTAATATATATTATATAATATGTATGGTGCGTGTGTGTGTGTGTGTATACATATATATAGCTTACATATATGTGGAAATCATATATACATATAATGCAAAATATGGATTCTATATAGATAAATAGATTTCAAAAAAGCTATCATTATTTTAATTCATAAAGAAAATTTAGATAGTTGTCAAGGTTGAAGAAATTACTTAGCAGAAATTTCTCCAAGATGAGAGGTAATTCCTAGGTATGGCACGTTTGATTACACATAGGGAGGAAATGATGGCTATGTAGTTAATAGAAGTTAATTTATACTTAAGGAAATATTTATTTAAGTAAATGAAAATTGTTGTTGGTATAAAATATATCGTCAAACTTCTAAAGCATTAATATAAAACATGAATGAAAGATTAGGTGATGTGTACATATGCTCCTCTTGTCTAAGTAGGTAGTATCAATATGATAAAGAAGGTTATTATACACCAGAGAAGACAGAAGGTGATGGAGATTGGTGAGTAAATTAAAAATACGTCAAGGATCCTCTTTATGACTTGATGGTCAAAGTAGCCAGATTCCATATGGCTGACCACACTGTTCAAGTCCTGCACCTAGGACTTGAGGAAAATACCAGGGACACATGAAAGATGCCCAAAATACTCAAAGGAGGGAGAGTCAACCTACTATCCCCCTCCTTCTCTGTCTCTCTCTCTGGTAAGGGCATATACTATCTATCCTCCCCAAAACATCAATACTTTTCCGTAGATACTAAAAGTGAAAGTCAATGTCTGGTTTTCAGAAATGCTTAGAAATCAAAACTTCTGGTGTCTGAGGTGCCTGCCCTAATCATAATGTATGGTGGTTAGGGTCCTGATATAAGAAGATAAGTAAAAGATGATTTAATGAAAAATTTGTTTGAATTAAGTTGAAATAATTCTGCATCAAGGGACTAATCCAAAACAGATTTGTAGACAAAGCAAGGAATTTGATGTTTTTTAAACTGCAGGGTTTTGGCAACGCTTTTAACCTCCTGCAGTGAGCTAGCTAAAGAGCATGAACTTTCGTGAAGTTAAAAGGTTTCAATGATTCATTGTATTGAATTTTAGAAACTGTAAAATAGTGCTGAACTAAAAATGTAAGCTGAAAGTTCAGCCTCAATTAGACAGCATAAATGGGCAGTTAGATGGCATAGGTGTGCAAGGAGAGATTGGAGTGGATGAACTTTTCACTGCATATGAGAATGTGACTCTTTCAGTGGCTCTATACAGTAGTGAACATAGATAATGCTAGGTACGAACATCATTTAATACCTCTTGTTTTGCTTCTAAATTCACTAAGAAATTTTCTATTTAGAATCTCACTTTCTATGTGAATTTACCCACAAGGAGAAAATAAGCAAATTGGCAATCATGGTTATCCAGTCTACTTAATCAGCATGTCAGACTTAACAGAAATTTGTTGTCATTATTAGATTTTTTATCAGTTTATGTTCATGTAAATTACCACCCCACTTCAAATTCTGATCATATCTTGAGGAAATAGTAGCAAAAATCCTGAGCATTCTGAAATGAAATTCACCTCCTAAAATGTAATAACCCAGTTTAGTACTAAGGCACTGTTATGTGGCTGAGCTAGACCATATGTGCATCCAGTTTCCTGGACGTGATGTTCCCTTGTCTTGAAAAAGGATGATCTTCAAATAGAAATGTAATTCTAAAACTCAGTAGAACAAACTTTGGTTGGACAAAAGGTCATCCAATAAGCAATAATAAAAAAGGGAAACAAAACAAAAATTCTAAATTCAAGAAGGAAAAGTTGAATTTCTAAAGATCCCAGAGATCACAAAAGAAAAAAAAAAATAGTCCTAGAGTCATGAGCTCAACATGGCTAGAGTACATTTGCCTCATTAAATACATTATTCTTTTTAAATGTTTACTAAGCTATAAATTGATGCCAATATAATTATTTAGTTGTCATTAATAGAATTGTTTTTAATTATGTTTATAGAATAATACTGTGATTTGTCAACCAATAATTAGCTTCCAGATTGTCAGGCGATTTGCAAATTTAATATAGTTAATAATAATTGTTTTATATCTATGGAAATATTTAAGTCTAAATATGCATATTAGTATATACTGGACAGAAATTATAGAATGTGTGAAGAAAGTTGGATTGTAAGCCTTCTTGCGTGACCTCAAAGGAAATATTCAAGCTCTCTCGTATTTGCTGTTACCTATAAAATGGCATGTATTCATAAATTCTGAAAAGTAAAGTACTGGACTAATTAACATGTAAGTGCCTTTATAACTACATGATAAAACTTTAAAGAAGTGGAGTGGAAATCCAAGTTCAATGTTGGGAAGGTTCAAGACAACAAACTTTTACTATCATATAGCACATTGTGAAATAAAATGTGTTAATGAAAATTATTTAGCTCCACATATTCTAATTGGCTTAGATTTCTACATAAATCTGTATTGGATAAACCCACTCAAATTACAGAATCATTAACTTTGTTTTTTGTTTTTTTTTTTTTGGAGAGGTTTTTCCTATAGGGTGCGTGCACCCGCCAGACAGACAGAGAGAGACATAGAGACAGAAAGCGAGAAATCACCCCTCAGGGGGATGGTCACACCGCAATCCCTTCTCTTCCATTCTCCTCTCAGGATCTTGGGCACGCACGCACACGCGCCCGGCGTGAGTTTTAAGCCACCGTGTCAGGGACACGAACCGCGGTCGACAATGTGGAAGTCTAGCGACATAGTCATTACGCTAACTGCTGGTTCCCAGAATTATTAACTTCTAACCAATAGGAATAACTATGATTACCTTGGAAGAATACTCAGATTTAACCACATCACTTTCAAATATTAATTTACTAATATTTTGTACATGGTTTTCTTAATGTTCTCATTAAGCATGAAAAATATATGAACTTGAGGTTTCTTTTTTTATTGGAGAGATTTTGGCTATAGGGCGCGTGCGCTCGCCAGACAGATAGAGGGAGACAGAAAGACAGAAAGCGAGAAATCACCCCTGAGGGGGGATGGTCACGCCGCAATCCCTTCTC
>NW_006159452.1:2093718-2098761 GCF_000334495.1 Tupaia belangeri chinensis | reverse complement strand
CATGCACACACGCCCGGCGTGAGTTTTAAGCCACCGGGTCCGAGATGCGAACCGCTGTCGACTACGTGGGAATCCAGCGACATAGCCATTATGCTAACCGCTGGTTCCTGAACTTGAGGTTTCTTAACAGAGTGACAGTAACTCCAAAACTAGAAAAGGGAGGATAAAAGTGAGATAAGAAGATGAAGTACTGGTACTAGGTAACCAATGACTGAAATGGCTAAACATATAACATTTCAAAAGGGAATGTTAACACCACCAATAATAATAAAAGAAAATAGTAACAATAAATTAAAATAAGTAAACTCAGACTAATAAAAAAAATGAAGATCTTTAGAGGTTGGAATAATCCACAAGGGTTAAAAGTGATTAACCCAGATTAGAAATAAAAGAATGACAATGATAGGTAGAAAATAAGAAAAAGTGGATAATCTAAAGTACTATAAACCAGGAGCCAAAAGATATACATTATCCAAGCTGAAGGACAGGAAACTGGTTTGTAAATGAGATAAGATATTTGGAGAGAATGTCGGTTGAGAGCGACAAGTTAGATGATTTTGGATATTTCAATGCTTAATCTGAGGGAATGTGTTTTTAATATCCTTTGTAACACTATGACTTTTGTAATACTGAGTTTGGCTTTATTTTTATTTAACCAATATCTACACAGATATGCATGTAGGGGTAACATGACTGTGATTTATCTTTAATTTTGACATATACTTGAAAAAATATTTGAAATTTTATATAAGGTAAAAAGTATACAGATATTTGATGTGGATCATTATTTTAGTATTTGAGGAAGAACATATATCCCATAATGCTTAAACCTGGTTGTCATTCAGATCATCTGGCATTCATGTCCTTAGCCCCATCTGTTAGGTTGTCATGGTGCCATACTGAGGAAGTGGCAAGCTAGTTTCAAGTAGACATAAATGCCAACCAAAGATTAATTTAGCAGGAGAGCTTGTTGAGTGCAAAAAGTGACATCTCCTATAAGAGGAAACTCTTGACTAGCAATGCCAAATTGGGGCCTTGTGCTTCATTACATGTGAGTGCATCTGTTGCCACTTGTAGGCTAATGCCATAAAAGAGAATGACTTTTACTATGAAAGATTCTTTGGGGAAAATAATGGAAAAATAGGTAATTTTATCGTTTATGGAGGATAGACCTTACTGTTGCATATGTAATGAAAGTGCTGAAATAACACTTAGAAAAGTTCTTGAAATAACTAAATATAAAATATTTTTCTAGAGATTAAAACATATGACAAAGAATGGAATGGCACTGTTAAAGAAAAATGTGAGAAAAATGTAATTATTAAAGCCATATTACAGAAGTCAATATAATTAGTGCATCAATTCTGTCAATACTATGCAGAAGAGAGATAAGATCGAAATAAAACAGGATGACTTTAAGCATCACAATTTACTAAATTTGAAGAATTTGAAATCTGATTTAAATAAGATTAAAAATATGAAAAAGGAAGGCTTTTAGAAAAGTATAGTCAAGATATCTAAATATATGTTTGTTTTATTTTATAAGACCCAAGAGCAGCAAATTATTCTGAATAAAATTAACAGAATAAAAATTTGGAATATCACAGATTTTTATGAATGAGACTATGATTAGAGATATCACTTCTTTAATCATTAATGATATTTTATCTCTGGGTCTATTCAGAAATGTTTAGTAAGCACCTAGCACATGCCAAATTTGGTGACGAAGTTGCCTTAGATACTAATCTGAAATAACTTTTTATAAACAATTAAATATTTATTCATTTATTTATTAATCTTAGAAAGAGATTTTCGCTATAGGGTGTGTGCACTTGACAGAGAGACAGAGAGATAGAAAGTGAGAAATCACCCCTCAGGGGAGATCGCCACACTGCCAAACCTTCTCCTCCCTTTTTCTCTCAGGCATGAGTGTCAAATCACCAGGTCTATAACTCGAACTGTGGTCTGCCATGTTGGAGTCCGGCGACATAACCATTATGCCTTCTGCTAATCCCCATTATAACAGTTTTAAAACTGAGACTTTTATAAATGCAAAAGTGGTTATTGTATGTTGAAATAAACGTCATGAAATAGAGTAGTTAACAGATAGAAAATAATAAGCCATTTTTCTCTTTTTGTTTCATTTCAATGATGCTTTAAAGATTTATATTTTACATTAATTTTCTCTCTAAAATTCTCTTAATTTTATTTTTGATTCAAAATATCAAAATGGATTATTAGAGTTATCTATTGGTCCTATACCACTATACAATTTTATTAATGTTCATATTTCATGTTATTATTTTCTAGGTAAGGGCATAGTTTATAAACCTGGCATCAAATTTTCAAAATAGTCTTTTTAGAAATACAGTCTTTCAGAAACACATTATAGAAGTTGAGGATCTTTTTATGTTGCATAAAATACGTAAATTGTTTCAATCACTTTAAAAATTAAAGCAAGAACTATGATTGCAAAATTCAAAAGACCCCATACTTACTAATAATTCCTTAATAGTGTAAAACTTCACTTGACATGTTTAAAGTTAAGAATTCTGATGAGGAGCACAGAATTCTGCCTTTTCGTAACACGAGAATTCTCCACTATACTTTATAATGATAAAGTTGTATTTCTTTGAAATCAAACAATTCTATATGATAACTGATTTGAAATTACTCTTGTCCTGACCCTTGGAAAATTGTTTCTACTTATTGAAAAACTTTACATTGATTTAACTAGCTTAGTTTTACATTTTGATTATGAAATCTGAACATTTCATTATTGAAAACATAAATGAAGCTTTCCATTTTTCACAGTATTAAAAACGAAAGATTCTACAAATAATGACAGCTAAGTACTTTAAATTTATTAGCTTATGTATTCTTACAGTTAAGCCTAGATACATCTACTATTATTTTACCCAAAATTACAGATGAAGAATTGAGGATCCCATGCATTATATAATTTGCTCAGAGGCTTATAGCTGGAAAGTGGCTGAACTAAGATTCAAACCTAGAAAATCTGTTTACATACTTGTAAGCTAAATTAAGACTTAAATGATTTGCTACGAAATTTCTGTGAACAGATTGGAGAAAACACAAGAGGCATGCTTTTGAATGTATTAGTGACTGAAATAAAGGGGAATGAGAAGCCGAAAGCATATGAAAACGTAAATCTGGGGACATAAGTTTCCAAAGGACTTGGTCTTTGTCTTGAGGACTTCTAGTGTCTGATGACTATCCTAGAGTATTTCTCTCATCAGGATGTGCTCTGACTAAAGGTAAGAAGCTTTTAGACTAACACAAGACTGAGTTTCATTCAGAGATTCCTAAGCCATACTTCACCTTCTCTATGTAAATCCAGCATAAAACAACAAACGATACAACAAAAATATCTGCTTTCTTAAGAGAGATGCTTGTCTCATTCTGAGCTCTAGGTAAAGGTAAAACAATACAAGTCACAATTTCTAAGAAAAAAAATCCACTCTCTTAAGGACTTAGAACTAGAATATATAATACCCTATGCTTTTAAGATAAACAAGATGATGATTAATTTTAAATGGTCATGGATTTTTAGTTCCCTTCAGGCACCCAGCAGAAGCAAAGCCAAATCCTCTCTGGAGCAATATAGTTTATAACCAGGTCTCAAAATAAAATGCACTGCTAAAGTTTCAAGTAATGTAACTTTGTGATAAAAAGAAATCATGAAAGTCATGAGAAAAATATAAATGATACTTTGAAAAAGCAATAAGTTAGACTAGTACCTGCCAAGATTACATTCATCACAGAATATTTAGTAAGTATATGTAATACATCAAAAATATTATCAAATAACAAGATATCATTAAACAGATTAAGAATATATGAAAGGAACCAGCAGTTGGTGTAATGGCTATATCGCTGGACTCCCATGTAGACGACTGTGGTTCAAGTCCCTGACTCAGTGGCTTAAACTAACACCAGGCACGTGTACATGCGTCCCCAAGGTCCTGAGAGGAGAATGGAGGAGAAGGGATTGCAGCATGGCCATCCCCCCGGGGGATGATTTCTCGCTTTCTGTCTCTCTGTCTTTCTGGCAAGTGCATGTGCCCTATAGCAAAAACCTCTCAAAAAAAAAAGAAAAAAGATATGAAAAATGTCAATAAATTTTGAACTTAAAGTATGATAAAAACAAACAGTTAAAAAGTCATAAAACATAGTTTAGAATTAGCAAAAATATTAGTAAAGCAAAAGATAGTTTATAAAAATTAAAGTAGGGGCTGGCAGGTGGCGTGGTGGGTAAAGTGCTGAATTTCCACATAGATGACTGTGCTTTGAGTCTCAGATCTGGTGGCTTTACCTAGAGTGGTAAAAAGAAATGTATGAGTCCAGAGATATGGGATAGACAATGAGATGGTCATATCTAAACACATTTTCATAAGGAGATAATAAAAAAATGAAGAGGATACAAATGAGATTATGACTAAAATGTTTTGAAAATCCTCAGATTCAGAAACTTGGTGAATCTTAAGAAAAAAAAAACAATATAATGAAATCTTCTCCAATATGCATATGGAACTTTAGAATACCGAAAGATAAAAGAAAGATAATACATGACTGCAGAGAAAATAAATTAGTTCCTACATGCAAACTGTAATCAGATTTATAATTAAATTATCAATATCTGTTTGGAATGAAAGCATATTCAAGGGCTGAGAGAAAATAAATATTAACCTAGAATTTCATACAAACAGGAAAATGTGGAAGCAAAATTAAGATTTATTTCCAAGGGAATTTCTATCAACAGAGCTTCACATAAATAAATGAACAAGACAATATACTCTAAGAAGGAAAATTACGCCAAGGGTGATATAAGATACAAGATGGAATGATTAATTAATAGAAATATGAGTGACTGGGAACCAGCAGTTAGCGTAATGGCTATGTCGCTGGACTCCCACATAGTCGACCGCAGTTCGCGTCTCGGACCCCGTGGCTTAAATCTCACGCCAGGCGCGTGTGCGTGCATGCCCAAGATCCCGAGAGGAGAATGGAGGAGAAGGGATT
>NW_006159452.1:2057096-2093669 GCF_000334495.1 Tupaia belangeri chinensis | reverse complement strand
CTGTCGGGGGGGGGCCCCCGCCCTATAGCGAAAAAAAACCCCCCCAAAAAAAAAAAAAAAAAGAAATATGAGTGACTTAACATACACTTACTGTTAATGAAAATGCCTAATCAGTTTATTTTAAAAAGGTAAAAGTAAAGGATGAAAACTGTAGTATGGTGGAATGAAGTGAATTGGAGTTACCTTTATTATAAGACATATATAATTGCATTGAGGAAATCTTTTAGATTCTGACTTAAGCAGTTCCTTTATAAGTTTATGTTTACTGCCTAGTCAACAAACATCACCTCTTTCTTTTTTTTTAATAATCCTTACAGATTTTCCATGAGGCCCTTAATTATAAATTTGATATCTTTAAGCCTACGAGGTCCCTTTCTTCCCTTGTTATATAATAACACTCTTAATCTCACTTGTTTCAGATTGGTCAGCTGACCAGCCATTTAAAATACTGTAACAGTAAATTTAAAGAAGCTTTTGGGAAAGATAATGTACTCTGATATGGTGGAGACTGGCTCAGATGCTTAGTAGAGAATGTGAAGAGAATTACAGAAGTAACTTCACAACACCTCTGCAATGGTGAGCCGCTGCAGGTTTACTTATTCACCTACACTCAGTATTTCTCTACAACACAACACCAGCCCCTCAGAGGAAGCCACACTTAGTTGGATAGTATGTAATGAGGAGACAAGATTATTATAAACCAAGGGACGAGCAGTTAGCATAATGGCTATGTCGCTGAATTCCCATGTAGCTGACTACGATTCAAGTCCTGGACCCGGTGGCTTAAACTCATGCCAGGCGTGAGTGCATGCGTGCCCAAGATCCCGAGAGGAGAATGGAGGGGAAGGGATTGCAGCGTGGCTATACCACCTGGGGGGTGATTTCTTGCTTTCTGTCTCTCTGTCTCTCTCTGTCTCTCTGGCCAGTGCACATGCCCTATAGCAAAAATAAATAAATAAATAAATAAAAGATTATTATAAACTGAGAAAACAGAATATGTATGTATATACCTATAAATGTATATATATTTATATGTATATAAATATATACACACACACACATAATTTTGATGATTTTGATCACTTGATTCCTTAGCTCACATTTCTTATGCACACAAATGAAGTGGTTATTACTTTAATAACTAAGCGCTCAATTTTCTTTTTACTCTACATAATCATTTAAAATTTCTCTCTACTTTCTTCTTTATAAATATTTCTGTTCAGTTCATCTTTTACCATGTCGCTCATTACAGCCCTTTTACAATCGACTCTTTTGAGTCTATTATAAAGCAAACGCTTTTCCTAGAACTATAATTTCCAATGATACATATTGAAGATTTTAAATTAGACATGAGACTTTGTTGATAGCATAGAAGTTTTACTGGAGCCTTGAAGTAAGCCTGAAGTAAAACCAGAATCACACAGTTAAAAGGGAAGCTGAGGGGCCAGCAGGTGGTATGGTGGTTAAGGCACTGTTCTCCTACACGGTCAAACGCAGTTTGAGTCCCGGACACGGTGACTTGAAAATCATCCCAAAATCCTGAGAGAAGAATGGTGGCCATCTTCTCTGGGGGAGTGATTTTTCACTTTCCCTCTCCCTAGCAAGTGCACATACTGTATAGCAAACCTTCTCCCCACCCCCATACACAAATAAATGTTAGCTCCCTGACAATTCTACAAAATTGTGAAGGTGCTATGGTCGATGTAATTGCTACCTTTACTGCCCATACATTTTAGCTATGATAAATGTTGAAGACCAAGTGATTTTCCCATTGTCGTGAGGATTTTTAGTATCAGAACCAAAGCTCAGATTCTGGCCTTTTCATTTCACAATCATTTGCATTTTAGTAAAATTGTCAGAGAAGTGACACTGGACATGGATTTTCTGTCTTTTATTCTTCTTACAAGGAGATTTTTTTTTAAATGCACTTGATAATCATATAATGGAATGAAAAGAGTGTGTTGGTTTGATGTTTAAATATAGATATTAACTGGTTGCAATGAAAGAAAAAAACTGAATCAACTTAGCACATGTCAATGATTATAAAGAACCAGAGCTCTTCCCTGTTAATCTAAAAAAAAAAAAAAAAATTAAATTAAACTTAATTAAAAATAGGAAGTGCTACACTTCCCTTAGCTACTGAGAGTTCAGTAATGTTGATTTCTGGCTCTGCTAGGAGCTGCTGCTGCCTATCCCTGACCAGAAAATTAAACATTACTAAGTGTAAGCCAATGCTAGCACTATTTTAATGCTTAACTGACTCCAGATTTGGCCAATGGAAGCCTTTCATGTTGGCTCTCTGACCTTTTCACATGCCTTTATTTATTTATTTATTTATTTATTTATTTATTTTGAGAGAGATATTTTTTTCTATAGGGCACGTTACTCGCCAGAGAGAGACAGAGAGACAGAAAGCGAGAAATCACCCCCCCCAGCGGGATGGCCACGCCACAATCCCTTCTCCGTTCTCCCCTCGGGATCTTGGGCACGCACGCACATGTGCCTGGCGTGAGTTTTAAGCCACCGGGTCCAGGACGCAAACCACAGTCGACTACGTGGGAGTCCAGCAACATTAGCCATTACGGTAACTGCTGGTTCCCTCACATGCCTTTAGTTTGAGTACTGATGTACTTTCTGCAGTAGAAAAATGTTGCTAACTTAAGTTTGCTATGATCCCTTTCTAAAATAATTAAAATCTTTAAAGAGTTCAGATTCCTGGGACCAGCAGGTGGCACGGTGGTTAGGATGCTGGACACTCCCATGTAGCCGACTACGGTTCGGGTTGTGGACCTGTTGGTTTGCTCTCTCTCTCTCTCTCTCTCTCTTGTGTGTGTGTGTGTGTGTTTCTCTCTGGTCAAATTTAAAAAAAAAAAGTGAATGAATAAATAAAAAATTAAATAAATAATTATTTTTAAAAAAGAGTTCAGATTCCTTATATTTCAAAATAATATTTTAAACAAATATCTTGACACTAGCATATTCATTGTTGTTTGTACATAGATGTTTCTAGATCCTCTGAGCAAAGGATTTATGAACTATACATACATTATCTATCAGTTTCCTATCTTCTAATCTCTACATTTCTTTCTTTTCTTTACTTTTTCTTTTTTTTATTTTGAGAGGTTTTTGCTATAGGGCATGTGTGCTTGCCAAAAGGACAGAGAGAGACAAAGAGACAAAGAGACAGAAAGTGAGAAATCATCCCCCAGGGGGGATGGCCATGTCGCAATCTCTTCTCTTCCATTCTCCTCTCGGGATCTTGGGCATGCATGCACACGTGCCCGACATGAATTTAAGCCACCAAGACTGGGACTTGAACTGCAATCGACTACATGGGAGTCCAGCGACATAGCCATTATGCCAACTGATGGTCCCCTTCTAATATCTACATTTCTAATTATCTGTAAAGTGCTTCTATATTATGTGCTAATATTTTTATGTATATATTTATATGTTTGTTTATGTTTATTTAATAAAGAATAGTTAATTATTTATAATTCTAAATCAATTCTCAAGTTCATTGTAATCTCCCTTTTTCTCTCTTTTTTTTTTTTGGAGAGGTTTTCACTATAGGGCGCATGCACTCGCCAGATAGAGAGGGACATAGAGACAAAAAGTGAGAAATCACCCCCCAGAGGGGATGGTCATGATGCAATCCCTTCTCCTCCATTCTCCTCTCAGGATCTTGGGCATGCACGCACATGCGCCCGGCGTGAGTTTTAAGCCACTGGGTCCTGGACGCGAACCGTGGTCGACTACGTGGGAGTCCAGCGACATGGCCATTACGCTAACTGCTGGTTCCCAGAAAATTGAGTTAATAGATATGTTAATTTCTTGTTTAATTATTACATATTCTATTCATAAATCAATACCACCTTATATCTCATAATTTTATATAATTATAAATGGTCTAATTATAATGGAAAACATTTTAACATATGGACCATCTTGAAAATAAAAGATTATTTGTTCTGTGAAACAAACTCTTGTACTTTATATTATTTTATAATGTTATATTTAATTCATAATACGACTTAGGATCACCAATTTTCTTATTTAAATTGATAAGGAAGTTAATTTATGTTAATCTTAAAATGCATTATATTTCTATTTTGTTGAAGGGAATTTCACTAGCATTAGAGCCCAAAGCAGAACTATCCCATGATTAACATTTTTTTTTTTTTCCAATCAGGTTATCATCAGGCACTCAAAATCTCTCACTTTCAAACTTACCTATATAACTGTATTAAGGCACTTAAAGAATTTCATATTAGGAATATTTTTAGCTCAGTTTATCAGAGTAAATTTTTTTAAAATGCATACTCTTGTTTGTTTACTATTTTCATTCATTTGCTTATCAGTTCTCTGCATATTGCCTGACACAATTTAATGCAAAATTGCAAAATGGTGAGTTACGCTCCTCTGTCTTTTAAAGTCTATTTAAATCCCTTTAAAGGGATTTCGTTACTATCTTTGCCAAATTATTTCTGCTAAAATCATACTTTCACCTTCCAGATAGGACTTTTTCTACTTGTGTCTGGTTATACACAGTCTCATTCCTTTAAGCAAACCATCTCCACTGGGTTATATTTACTCTTTCTCATATATTTTCACCTGTGTTTCATTTTTAACTCTTCTCATTTGGAAAACAAGTTGCAATAATAAATTATGTCCATTTAAGTACAAGAAAGGTTTTCCTCCAACAAAGCTTTCTAATTGTACATTTCACTTTTGCTTTCTATGTAAAAATCTGCACATAATTAGTAATATTATAATCTACCCCATGTTTTGCGGCTATTTGGTGGCTATACATATTATTTGAATAAACATTTTATGTTAGTTTCTAACCATATTTTTGAGATTTGATTGACATACAGAAAACTACATATTTAATATATACAACTTCATGAGTTTGGAGATAAGTATAAATCTATAAAACAATTTCCCAAATCTATGCTATATACGTACTCACCACCTTTGAAAGTTTTTCATTTTAATTTTTTTTCTGTGATATGCATTCTCATCATAAAATCTACTCTCTTAGTAAATACTGAAATATACTATATGGTATTGTTAACTAGAAGAGCTAGGTTGTACAACACATCACTAAAACTTACTTGTACTACTAAAACTTTTTACTCTTTAACTAAAGTCTTCCGATTTTCCCCTCCTTAAAAACTTTTGTAACCATCCTTCTGATTTCTGCCTTTATAACTATTTTAGATCCTTCGTATAAGCTCTATCCTGCAGTATTTGTCCTTGGGTGACTGGCTTATTTCACTTAGCCCTATGTCCTCCAGGTTTTCCGCATTGTTCCAAATGGCAGAATATTTCTTCTTCTTTTCTTTTTCAATTTATTTATTTTTTTATTTCATTTTCTTTTATACATTCAATCCCATTATTATTTGGCTTACAAAATGAATATATCAACAGGTGAACATTTCTCCCTAGTACAGTTGATAAAACTATAAAATATCTTCAACAGATAATTCCACATTTCTTTGTGCCATTAACGCTTTGCCTCCCTATTTTTCTTCTTTTTAAAGTCAGAATAACATTTCATTATATATATATATATATACATATACACACACATATATATATACATAAATATATAAATATATATAAATATGTATACATATATACATATATATATATATGTGTATATATACATATATATACACACACACACACACACACACACATATATACCATAGTTTATTGATCCATTCTTTTGTCTATGGACACTTAGGTTGTTTCCGTAGTTTGGCTATTAGGAATAATACTGTGTGAATATGGAAGGTAAACATGTATACGGAAACCTGGTTTCAATTTCTTTGGATACATACCCAGAAGTAGGATTTCTGAATCATTTAATAGTTTTACTATTAATTTTTAAAAGTATATCCATACTGTTTTTCATAGCAGTTTGATCATTTCACATTCCCACTAACAGTGAAAAGAGCTCCAAATTTTCCATATCTTTGTTAGCACTTGTTATCTTTTGTTTTGTTCTGTTTTGTTTTGATACTAGCCATCCTAAGAGGTGTGAGGTGATATCTTACTGAGGTTTGGATTTACAGTTTTCTTATGATCAATGATAGAAAGCATCTTTTTATACCTGTTTTCATAGTAGCAATAAGTTTAACATATTTGATATTACTTTTATCAATGAAACCTTGTAATAACGTAAATGATAAAAATATTGGTAATTTAATCAGACTCCTGACATGATGGTGTTTTTTTAGTGATTTTTTTTTTAATTAGATAATTTGAGACACTTTTTAGTAAAGTATTCAACCATGGTCATGTAAACAAGAAATTTACTGAGAAACGTAAACCAAGCTATTTAATACTACTTTATATTACTGCCTACAGTTCTGAAATCCATAAATTATGGAAATTGTACTAGTACTAAAGATCTAGTTTTTTAGTTCTCTCTTGAACATTTTTAAAATTAGGATTAGGGATAGCAGTTAGTATAATGGCTATGTCGCTGGACTCCCATGTAGTCGACCTTGGTTCGTGTCCCAGACCCGGTGGCTTAAAACTCACGCCGGGCATGTGTGCGTGCGTGCCCAAAATCCCTAGAGGAGAATGGAGGAGAAGGGATTGCAGCATGACCATCCCTCCTGGGGGAGGGGAGGAGATCTCTTGCTTTCTGTCTCTCTGTCTCTATCTGGTGAGCGCACGTGCCCTATAGCAAAAACCTCTCAAAAAAAAATTAGGATTACAATTGATTTAATTAAATGTTCAATTCATACAAATATGTCTTTGCTCAAAACCATCACAAAAACTTTGGTTACTGCCTTTACATATATTTTTTAAAATGGAAATATCTTCTTCACAGAGGTTTTAACAAATACTTCCCCCTTATCTCTTCTCTCTATTAACTGGACAAATTTAATATATTTGTACATCAGGCACCATAAGTCATACATTTAGCTTCTATCTAGATATTATGTCTTCCCTAATGTTTTGTAAACACTTTATTCAAGAGTCTATAGGTGTTTTTTATTTTACAAGCCTTATCTCATGTAAGGCCATGCTATATGAACAATTTTTTTTTTCTGGTAACAAGAGGCCTTTATCTTTTACATTTTAATTTTAACTCTATATATGTCACTGAGAAAATTCTCTTTACTGTGTTTGCAAGTTTTAGGGGTAAAAGCTATAATTTTATATTGTAGGTCACATTGGAGGGACACCCTGTACTTGAATTTGATAGCAATAAAATTATATTCCTCAAGAAATTTAATTAACAAGTTGAGGTTATAAAGAACTTAATGGCGTTTCTCATCAAAATATTTCAAATTACTTTTTAAACATTAACTCATTAATTCTTATAGCACTCATGGGAGATAATTATGTACTCAAGAATACTTTTCTATTTAAACTCTGTCCATGGTCATTTATAAAATTCTTTTATATACCCTAAAATAAATATCTGTGACTGTATGATTATATGATCAATTGATTAATTTATCTCCTTGTATTATTTTACCTGATAAGTAAATGTTATGATAAATTGAATTACATAAAGATAAAATAAAATAAGTAATTCTGGTCTTTGGATTTAGACCTTGCAGTGACTTATCATCTCTCCCAGATGATATCTGTGTTCTTTGAGGTAATAGGACAGATAATGAATTTGGTGGTTAGATAGATAATGCAATATCTGACCCTGGAAGGTAACTGAATGGGACAGAAAATGCAGTGATAAAGAAACTACAAAACGGCCATCTTCAAATATATCCCTAGGCTAGTCCACCCATAGACATCTTATTTGGCTTACAAAAACTATGAAAAAGCAATTATAATCTAGGTAAATTTGTGGTCTTTTAAAATTTAATGTAAGTTGCTTATTAGCTTACTGTATTCACTTTTGTTATAACACTATAGTCACACAACAGTGTAAAAATGGACTAATAAGGGACCAGCAGTTAGCATAATGGCTATGTCGCTGGACTCCCACGTAGTTGACCGCGGTTCACGTCCCGGTCGCGGTGGCTTAAAACTCATGCCGGGCACGTGTGCATGCGTGCCCAAGATTCTAAGAGGAGACTGGAGAAGAAGGGATTGCGGCGTTGCCATCCCCCCTGGGGGGTGATTTCTTGCTTTCTGTCTCTCTGTCTCTCTCTATCAGTCTGGCGAGCGCACGCGCCCTATAGCAAAAACCTCTCAAAAGAAAAAATGGACTAATAAATTAGTGGTTGATTAAAATCAGCAATAACTGGAACCAGAATTTGTTGTAATGGCTAGCAGTTGGCACAATGGCGATGTAGCTGAACTCCCATGTAGTAGACCATGGTTCACATCCTGGCCCGGTGCTTAAACTCAGGCCAGGTGCATGTGCATGTGTGCCCAAGATCCCAAGCAGAGACTGGAGGAGAAGGGATTGTGACTTTCTGTCTCTCTGTCTCTCTCTGTCTTCCTGGTGAGCCGCATGTGCCCTATAGCAAAAACAAACAAACAAACAAACAAAAACAAAAACAAAAAACTCCAAAAAAAATAGCATTAACTACTTGATAATTCAAATAAGAAAGTCCCTTTTTAAACAAATGAGGGAAGAGCAGGACAGAGTAAGAGAGAAAAATACTTTTATTTTCTTTTTTACTTTGCTAGAAGGTGCATCTTCACTATAACATTAATGATTTTATTTTTTTTTTTATTTTGCCTGAGAAGTACTTGGTATCTCATTTTGGTTAAATTGGTTACATTTTACAATTTCAGAATGACTAATTATAGTCATACTAATGACTAGTTACCTTTTTTTTTTTTTTTGGAGAGGTTTTTCTCTATAGGGCGCTTGCACTCGCCAGACAGTCAGAGAGAGACAAAGAGATAGAAAGTGAGAAATCACCCCCCAGGGGGGATGGCCATGCCGCAATCCCTTCTCCTCCATTCTCCTCTCGGGATCTTGGGCACACACACACATGCGCCCAGCGTGAGTTTTAAGCCACCGGGTCCGGGACACGAACCGCGGTCGACTACATAGGAGTCCAGCGACATAGCCATTACACTAACTGCTGGCCCCATGACTAGTTATCTTTTAATATCCTTTTTGCTCATTTGAATGTATTATGTTGTAATGTCTGTAATAAAGGACTTTTCGAATTTTTAAAACTTTATTTTCTCCAAGGTCATCAGAAAGCATAGTGGTTATGTCTCTGGACTCCAACATAGTTGACCACCGTTCGAGTCTTGAACTCTGTAGCTTGGATCACATGTAGCTGGGTGCATGTGCTTGTGTTCTCAAGATCCCAGAAGGAGAATCCTTCTGGAAAGAGGAGAAGGGGTGCAGCATAGCTAACCCCCTGGAGTGAAGGGGGGTGTGATTTCTTACTTTCTCTCTCACTATTTCTGTTTTTCTCCAGCAAGCACATGCTCCCTAAGGCAAAAATCCTTTTTTTAAAATTTTCCAAAAATCACTTTTCCCTCCTTTTGTTTTGTTCCACAGAAAAATAATACTTATGAAATTTAAAACTGATCATATCATACCTGGCAAGTTTCCTAATTTATACTAGGATATAATCCAAACTTTCATATATGGCTCTTTACATTTGACAAAGTAGCACTTAATTTCATCTTTGAGTTATTTTTTCCTCTTTCCCACTTGCACTTAACTGCACATTGTACTGAATTTTGATCAGTTAGCTGAATTACATGTTTTCCTCCCAAAGTTCTATGAGTAATAAGAGGAACATGTAAAGAATAGACTAGTCTGGGCACAACTTTATGTACTTTCTCAAGTTTTGCACCTATCTTGCTCTTCCAAAACCACAGCCTACATTTAATCTTGGCTGTGCTTCTAATATATAGAAATAAATTGACTTTCATATATTGATTTTTATTTTCCAATACTGGAAACTTTATTAATTTCAGGGTATTTGTGTTTGTGTGTGTGTGTGTGTGTACATGTGTGCACATACATGATCATGTTGTCTACAAAAAACAATAATGTTACTTCATTTTCACCTATATGCTTTTCAATTTTTTTCTGTTCCAGGGGTTAAATTCAGTAAATTTTTTAAGAGGTTTTAGATCTAGGGTGCATGCACTCACTAGAAAGGCAGGGAGATACAGAGAGATAGAAAGGAGAAATCACCCGCCCAGGGGGATGGCCATGTGGCAATCCCTTCTCCTCCATTCTCCTCTTGGGATCTTGGGCAAGCATGCACATGCGCTCGGCATGAGTTTAAGCCACAGTGCCCAGGATTTAAACCACGGTTGACTCCATGAGAGTTCAGCAACATAGCCATTAGGCTAACTGCTGGTTCCATAGTTTAAAATGGTAATAATGCATACCCTTCATTATATCTGTTTTTAGTTAGGAAGCATCGAGGTCTCCCTGAGTAGAATGTTAGCTTTCATTGCTACACTTAATTAGGTTGAAGAATTTCGATTTCTTTCTTTTTTTAAGAGAAATTTTTTCTTGGTTGTTTTTTTTTTTTTTTTTTTTAGTGATTTTTGTTATAGCGCATATGTGCTTGATGGAAAGGCAGAGAGACAGAAAGAAGGAAGAAATCACCCCACCAGAAAGGATGGCCATGTTGTAATCCCTTCTCCCTCATTTGAACACACATACACATACGTGCACACACACACACACACACACACACACACATACACAGTGTGAGCTACAAGCCGCCAGGTCCAGGATTCAAACCACAGTTGGCCAAATGGTTAGTCCAGCAGCGTAACTATTATGCCATCTGCTAGCCCCCTTAAGAGAGATTTTTGTTGTGGGACATGTGCACTTGGTGGAGACACAGAGAGACAGAAAGCGAGAAATCACCTCCTAGGGAAGATAGTCATCCCACAATATCTTCTTCTTCATTTGCCTCTCAGGATTTTGGGCACACACACATATGCACAGCTTGAGTTTCAAGCTGCTGGGCTTGGGGCTCAAACCACAGTCAGGCATGTGGGAGTCCTGTGCCCTAACTACTATGCCACCTGCTGCTCCCAAGAATTTCTATTTCTAATGTGCTGAACATTTTATCATAAAAGAGTATCGACTTTCATAACATTTTTCTGCCTCTATTTTAAGATTTAGTTAGTTTTCCTAATATCTATTAATGTGTTGAATTATACTGATAGATGTTTTATACTATTTCTCTTTATCTCTCGTTAATGTAATGTAAATCTCAAGAGAGAGAGTATATAAATGTAAATGAGAGAGACAGAAGAGCAATTTTTTTTTTGAGAAGTTTTCGCTATAGGGCGCGTGCACTCGCCAGACAGACAGAGAGAGACAGAGAGACAGAAAGTGAGAAATCACTCCCCAGGGGGGATGGTCATGCTGCAGTCCCTTCTCCTCCAGTCTCCTCTCGGGATCTTGGGCACGCACGCACACGCACCTGGCATGAGTTTTAAGCCACCGGGTCCAGGACGCGAACCACGGTCAACTACGTGGGAGTCCAGTGACATAGCCATTACGCTAACTGCTGGTTCCCCAGAAAAGCAATTTTGACAGCATCTCATTGCACTACCCTTCCCCAAAACACCAACTCCCTTGGATCCTCCTCCAAGCTAACCAGATCCAGTCCATGGTCACACATATGTACCAAAAGCCTCAATGTAGTTCTCAGGTCCTGAGCATGGACTCATCTAAGGAGGCTTGCCCAGATCAGGCGTAAGTATTTGGCGGGTGGTGTTTAGGGCAAGCCCAGGCAGCAGGAGCAGTGGACGAAGGTGTGTCCTAAGTCCCAAAGTTGCTCTCAAGCCTCCAGTGGGGGCTCACCCAAGGAGTCGTGCCCAGATCAGGCTGGCATATCCTGACAGGTGGCAGGCAGGACAAGCATAGGCTGCCGCAGTGGTGTGGGACGGTGTGCCAAAAGTCGCAAAGTTGCTCTTAGGCTCTGAGCACATTCTTGAACAGTAGCAATTTAAAAATGCTTTAAAATTTATGTATTTTTCTTAACCCTCCTCTTCTGCTCATTTGCTAGCTATAGTTTCTTATCTTTATAACTACAAACTAAGACAGAATGAGAGATGGTAAAGGAGTAAGATATTAAAGCAAGGTAGTATTGTAATCTAATAATAATGATAGTGTTGGAATCGCTGTACTCTTGCCGGATATATTAAACTATTTTGGATAACTTTTTTTTTTTCTTGAAGATTCCCCTTTCAACATACAAAAACAGTTTCTTATTATACTGTCTCTTCGTAAGTTCTCACTTAGGTCTCAGTCACCTTGAAACCTATGCACTCTATCAGAGTCACTCACCCTCATAGGAAGCCTTTTAGTTATGACTCAAAAGTGCTTCTAATCAGGTATATCCACAAATGTTGCTCACAATTGAACCACAGAAATACTCACGAAGCTCTGCATTAATCTGAATTTGATTCCTCTGTTGTTTCAAACTTTCTCCTGTCTATTCAGAAATGTGTCTTATGTGTCTCATAATTTTTGAAGATACATGTCCTGGTCTGTTAAAATCCCTTTGAAATATGTCTCATTTAACTTGAGATGAAGCAAACATTTCTAAATTTTATCGAGAAATGAAAGTACATCCTACATCATGCCAAAAATATCTTCCAGGTATATTTCTCAGCTTCTTTCAAGAAGGGCCTATTATAGCTATTATATAGGCTAAGAGCCACAAAATTAGCCTTATAGCATCCAAGCAATTATGTTTGGGCATCCAATGTGTGCCTTGAATCTGTGGATATAATTGCCATTGGGTCCTCTGTTAAAGACAAGAAGAACATACAAACATACATAGATGATTGATTTTTTTCTGTAATTTTTCATTTAAGCCCTAAAAAAAATACATCTCTCTGACTGGAAAACCTGCTTCATCAAATTAGTATTCAGACTATTCCTCCAAAACTTCCTCAGGGAGGACATTCCTGACCTCACAGAATAGACAATATGCCCCAGTTCCATGTCTCAGAGCATTTTTCTTTTCTAACATAACATCCATAACAATTTATTGCAGTACCTAGTGCCTGCGGTTTTCTTAGGGGATATGAAGAATAAAAGAAGGAAAAGAAAGCACAGAAAATATTGTAGCAAAACTCCAAACCATTTAGAACACTACATGCATGTTCTCACAAGAACTCTAGAGAATATTCTCTAGAGTCTTCTTGAAAGTTTGGTTTGTTGTGTGATGCTGAATCCAATTGAATTCCTAGACAAATCTTGGGATGTTCATAAGAACTAGAATAGAAGTTTATAGGATCCATCAGTTATGATTCCTAATTCATTTTAAAATCAGATCTGAAGAGTCAGTTTAATTTTCTGGTAATAGTGGTTTATGCAGTAAGAATACATATGACTCAGAATATAACACAATACAGAAGTGGGACTTAAAAAATAAAAAGGAAAAAAGGCTTTTGCTTATTCTCCAGTTATAGGTGGCACCCGGGCATACACGTTGTAAGATCTTCAATGCCCACGGTCACCGCCAATATCGCTGGAGTTTCTCAAGACTCATCTATGCCACACGCCCACCACACACTCCGCCATCTTACGCGATCATAATGGTAAAGCTCGCTACGTCTGGTAAAAGTCAAGGTGACCCCAAGAAAATGGCTCCTCCTCCTTTGGAGGTAGAGGAAGACAGTGAAGATGAAGAAATGTCAGAAGATGAAGGTGATATCATTGGGGAAGAGGTTATCATTCCTCAAAAGAAAAAAAAACGTAAGAAGGCTTTCTCAACTCTAGCGAAGAAAGTGGTACTTTCTCCAACAAAAAATGTTGCAGCTTCTACACCTGACAAGAAAGCAGTGGTCACCCCAGGTAAAAAGGCAGCTACCATACCATGCAAGAAGGCTGTTACACCAGCCAAAGCAGTCACCACACCTGGATAAAAGGGACCCATGCCAGGCAAAGCATTGGTAGCAATTTCTGTTAAGAAAGGAGATTCACACTAGCCAAGGGGACAAAGAGTGGCAAGAATGTCAAGAAGGAAGACAGCAAAGAGGAGGAAGCAGATGACAGTGAGGAAGATAATGAGGATGAGGATGAAGATGAGGATAAATTTGAGCCAGTGGTGATGAAAGCAGCAGCTGCCACTCTGGACTCAGAGGAAGAGGATGAGGAGGAAGAGGAGGATGAGGAGGATGAAGCAGCTATGGAGACCACATCAGCCAAAGGAAAGAAAACTCCTGCAAAAGCTGTACCTGTGAAAGCCAAGACCATGGTTGAAGATGATGGAGTTGATGAAGATGTGGATGATGATGAGGAAGACAATGAGGATGAGGAAGCTGAGGAGGAAGAAGAGCCTGTCAAAGTTGTTGCTGGAAAACAAAAGAAGGAAATGACCAAACAGAAAGCAGCTCCTGAGGCCAAGAAACAGAAGGTAGAAGCCACAGAATCAACTACACCCTTCCATCTGTTTGTTGGAAACATGAACAATAACAAATCTATCTGTGAGTTAAAAACTTACATGACTGATGTTTTTGCTAAAAATGATCTTGCTGTTGTGGATGTCAGAATTGATACATCTAGGAAGTTTGGCTATGTTGGCCTTGAATCTGCTGAAGATCTAGGAAAAGCTTTGGAACTCACCAATTAAAAAAAATATATATTGTTTCCAGGTTAAAAGTCTTTGCAATGAAATTAAACTAGAGAAACTAAAAGGAAAAGACAATAAGAAAGATTGAGATGCCAGAACACTTTGAGCCAAAAATCTCCCCTACAAAGTCACTCAAAATGAATTAAAAGAGGTATTTGAAGATGCCGTGGAGGTCAGAATAATTAGCAAAGATGGAAAAAGTAAAGGGATTGCTTATAATGAATTTAGTACATAATCTGATGCAGAAAGAACCTTTGAAGAAAGCAGGGAAAAGAGATTGATGGGTGGCCCATTTCTCTATACTACATGGGAGAGAAAGGTCAAAATTAAGACAATGGAGGTGCAAAGAATAGCACTTGGAGTAGAGAATCAAAAACTCTGGTTTTAAGCAACTTCTCCTACAATGCAACTGAAGAAACACTTCGGGAAGTATTTGAAAAGGTACGCAACTTTTATAAAAGATCCTCAGAGCCAAAATGGCCAATCTAAATGGTGTGCATTTATAGAATTTGCTTTATTTGAAGATGCTAAAGAAGCTTTAAATTCCTATAATAAAAGGGAATTGAAGTCAAGGCAATCAGGCTGGAGCTGCAAGGACCCTGGGGATTATGAAACACAAGAAGTTAGCCCTCCAAAACTCTGTTTGTCAAAGGTCTGCCTGAGGAGACACTAAAGGAGTCTTTTGATGGCTTTATTCATGCAAGGATAGTCACTAACCAGAAAACAGGATTCTCCAAAGAGTTTGGTTTTGTAGACTTCAATAGTGCAGAAGATGCCAAAGCTGCCAAGGAGGCCATTGAAGATGGGAAAATTGATGGAAACAAAGTTACCTTTGTACTGGACCAAGCCAAAGTGTGAAGGTGGCTTTGGAGTTGTGGTGAAGGCAGAGGAATCTTTGGAGGCCAAGTTGGAGGCAGAGAAAGCACAGGTGGATTTAGTGGCAGAGGCCAAGGAGGCTTTGGATCATGATGAGGTGGCTTCTGAGGAGGAAGAGGAGACCATAAGCCACAAGAAAAGAAGATGAAGTTTGAATAGTTTCTCTGTCCCTCTGTCTTCCCTCTTCCATTTGAAAAAAAAAAAAAAAAGACTCTGTGGGTTTTTATTCTGTTACCTGATAGTAACTGAGACCTGTGACTCTGATCACTGACAGAGCCTTCTGAGGATATTCCAAGACAGTGTGCAGTCTGTGGTCTACTTGGAAAGCCGTGGAAAGAACGTTTCAAGGGAAATACTCTTGTTGGTTTTGATTGGATATTCATATAAACTTTTAAAGAGATGAGCTATAGAGATAACCCTTATCTATAAGTTTTGAATTTATATTGTTTCATTCCATATACAAAACCATTTTTTTTTCCTACAAATTGTTTGTTTGTTTTGAGAGGTTTTTGCTATAGGGTGCATGTGCTCACCAGAAGGACAGAGACAGAGAGACAGAAAAAGACAGAAAGTGTGAAATCACCCCCCTCCCCCAGGGTAGATGACCATGCCGCAATCCCTTCTCCTCCATTCTCCTCTTGGGTTCTTGGGCACGCAAGCACACACGCCAGGTATGAGTTTAAGCCACTGGATCTGGGACGTGAACTGTGGTCAACTTCATGAAAGTCCAGCAACATAGCCATTACGCCAACTGCTGGTCTTATAAATAGTTTTGTTTCTTGTTTTGGTTTTGGTTTTGGTTTTGTTTTTTTACATGTTGGAGAATTATAAAGGAAAGGAGAATGTTTTATCATGATTTTGCTTCAATGACTTTAGGACAAATTTGAAAAGTCATAAACTGTGAAAAAAATAAAAAAATTGTGAGTCAAAAAAATTTTATTGGTTTTATATTATTTTTAAGAATAAATTCCATATGTCTCTTCCACTTATTATTTAATATTTAAAGTTTTTATTTAATGCCACAAAGAAAATGATCATGCATTGATCTCTGGAATGTAAGCATTTTGTACAACTACAACTTTATCCCCATTGAATGACAGTTCCCCTTCCTCCTGTGTTCTGTTAAACACTATTTCATTGTATACTTCTATTCCTTTGACTATTTTACATGCTTCATGTAAGAGAAATCAGGTAGTATTGTCCTATAACTGACATTATACTTAGCATGCCCTCCAGATCCATCAAAGTTATTGTGAATGGTAGATTTTCCCTATTTTAAACTTATTTATTTATTTATCATAGAGGTTCTTGCCTTAGGGTACATGTATTCACTGGAGAGAGTCAGAGACAGAGACAGTGAGAGGAAAAGTGAGAAATCACCACTCAGAGTGGATGGCCAAGTTGCAATCCCTTCTCCTCCATTCTCCTGAGATCACATGCACACATGACTGATATGAGTTTCAAGCCACAGTGTCTGGGACTTGTGCTGCAGTTGGACTTATAGGAGTCCGGCAGTGTAACCTCCATACCATTTACCATTTTCTGGCCCGATTTTCCTTCCTTTTTAAGGCTGAATAATATTTATTTTCTGTGTTTAGATACCCACATTTTCTTTATCCATTAATCTGAGGCTAGACACCTGAATTGCTTTCATATCATGGCTACTGCAATAATGCTGAAAGGAAACAATATGCAGCTATCTTTTCAAAATCCTGATTTTGTGTGTGTATAAACATCCAGAGGAGGGATTACTAGATCATATAGTAGGTTTATTTTTAATTTTTGAATAAACTTTGTATTATTTTTCCCTAGAAGCTATACCATTATACATTCCAATGGTATTTCTTTTTCCACAACCTTGTCCACATGTATTATCTTTTGTTTCATAATAGGCAGATGTGAGGTGATATCTTTTTATGGTTTAAATTGCATTTTGCAAATAGCTATGTTAAGCATCTTTTCATGTACCTGTTGGCCTATTCCTATGTTTTTCTTTGGAGAAATGTACAGTCAAATCTTTTGCCACTTATTATTGTTATTTTTTCTTTATTGTTCTTGAGTTTCAGAAGTTTACTATGTATTCAAAAATTAGCATCTTACCATACATATAGTTTGCAAATATTTTCTCCTGTAGAAAACGAGAATAGAAAATGTTGCCTTTTCACTTCGTCCACTGTTTCTTTGGCCCTGCAGAAGCTTTTTAGTTTGAAATAATCCCATTATCAATTCCATTTATCTCTTTTATTATTTTAAAAATTTATTTATTTTTTTATTGCTATCTTTTTTTAAGTTTTCTAGTGAGCACACATGAGAGACAGAGAAAGAAGGGACAGAGAGAAAGTGTAAAAGCAAGCCACTAGGTCCAACTATGGTTGGTTATGTGGGAGTCCAGCACCTCAACCACCACACCCCTACCGACTGGCCCTCATTTTAGAATTATAACCAAAAAATAATTGCCCAAACTAATGTCAATACACTTTCCCCTGTATTTTCTGTGAGGAGTTATATGGTTTAGATATTGAAGTCTTTAATATTGTGAATTATATTTTGTGTATGGTGAAATATGAGTCTAATTTCATTTATTTCAATATGGATATAAAGAGTTACCAACGTTATTTATTGAGGAGACTATCCTTTTCCTATTCTGTATTCTTGGCACTCTTGTCAAAGATTAGTTGCCTGTAATATGGGTAGGTTTGTTCCAGATCATTATTCTGTTCTATTAGTCTATATTTCTATTTATTAAGCCATTATGTAATGTTTTATAATATATTTTTAAGTCAGGAAGTGTGATGCTTCTAGATTTTTTCTTTTTGTCCAAAAATATTTGGTAATTTTGGAAATTTATAGTTCCATTTGAATTTAAGATTGTATTTTATAATTTTTGTAAAATGCCTTTGAGATTTTGATAGAGATTGCATTGAACAGGTGGATTTTTTTAGGTACTATGAACATGTTAACAGTATAAATTATTTGACTTCATGAACATTAGATTTCTTTCCATTTATTTGTGTCTGCTTAAATTTTACTCATTTTTATTTTATTGTTTTCAAAGTACTAGTGTTTAATTTCCTTTCTAAAGTATTCTAAAGTATACTCCTGCTGTGGTATGAATGTTTACACCCCCCTTCCCAAATCCATATGTTGAAATGTCTACTAACAAGGTTTTGGTATTAAGGCAAGGAATTTTGGGAGGTGATTAGTTTATATGGACAAATCCTTCATGAAGGGGATTAGCTTCTTTATAATAAGGACCCCAGAATGACCCCAAAACTATTCTACAATTTAAGGCTAGAGTGAAAGATGTTTTGGACTGTCACTAGACACTGAATCTGCCAGTGCATTGAACTTGAACTTCCTAGTATCCAGAATTGTAAGAAATAAATTTCTGTTTTTAATAAGATAGCCAATCTGGGTATTTTCTTATAGTAGCCTGACTAGATAAAGACAAAAGCACTTTATTATTTCTGAGATAAAAATATGGTTCAACCCATGAAAATTAGTCAATGAAATATAACACATTAATGAAATAAAAGACAAAAATCACATTACCTCAATAACTGTGGTAAAAATATTTTACAAAATGTAAATTTTTTTATTAGAAACAAATTACCAAATCCTGATGAAATGGGGAAATGGGGGAAGATGGATTGCAGTGTGACCATGTTCCATTGATGAGAGATTTCTCTCTCTATCCTTCTTCCAGCAAGCATATAAACCTTCCATTAAAAAAAAAAAAAAAGGAAAAATCAGGTATGCTTCTATACACCAAAAACTATCTATTCCAAAAGAAATTAATAATTCCTTTTTAAACATCCTTTGCTAATGCTGGAAACCTAACACTGAGTTTATAAATTTGTGTTTTAGAGAAAATAAATCAAAGATATAAAGTAATAATAAAGCTTAAAATACAAGTTTATCAGCACTTAGCCTTAAGGACAGTGAACACAATATACTAATGAAAAACTACGTTGGAAATTTTGAAAGACTTAATAGCTATTGAGGGCCAGCTCCATGGCTTTATTGTTGGGACATTCATTTCCCACATAGTCCACCACACAGTTCAAATCCTAGACCTGGCAGCTTGAGAAACACATTCAGTGCATTTGCATGGGTGGCCAAAAATCTGAAAGGAGGGGGAAATAGACAAGGTAATCCAGAATGATCATTTCCCATGGGAGGTGCCTTCTCCTCTTCTCCTCTCTCAGCTTCTCTATCTTTGGTGAGTGCATATTCCCTGTAACAAGAAGAAAATAAATTTATATATAAATATATGCATACAGGCACACACGCACACACACACACACACACACACACAGATACTGCTATATACAGTATTTATTATTTTATTTATAATATTATACATATGTATGCATTTAATTCATAACTAACCTATATACTAAGTTCAAAATATTTTAGATAAGAAAGATAGTTATAGAATTAGTAGCTCTTTTGTTGGCTTAAATTAAAAATATCTATGATGATAGCTGGTATATATCCAGATCTAATTATATGCCAAATGGATTGGCAAACATTATCTCATTCCATTTACAAAGTATGATGTAATACAGGTACTAATCTTATTCAAATTTTACTTATGCAGTAAATGAAGATTAATTATATTAGGTTTTTTGTTGAAGTTCACATATCTATCAAAAAAAAATGGGAAGGATTTGACTGATTGATTTTAACACCTATGACCTTAGCTACAATGGCCCATATGTTATGACAGAATTTAATGTCATTCCTAAGTAGTTTGCCTTGAGGCTAGATGGAAGCGCAGTGGTAAAGCAATAGTCTATGAAACACACCCACATGGTAAGATTTCTGGTTTGTGTTTAGAGACCTCACTAAGTATGTCAGGCACTCACGTGCCCATTACCAGGCTAATCGAAGCTGGAAATGGATCACAGTATTAGAACTGTAGAGGGAGTGCTGTCTTTTTGTTTTTTTCGGTCTCACTCACTCTTGGAAGAAATAATTAAGTAAACTGTGAAAAAAAAAAAAAAAACCACCTTGCTTTGTTCTATGTCAGCAATGAAAGGGACAGAATTAGGTTCAATCCTAAGAAAATTGAAACGTGAACTGATGAAATGTTTTATATACCTGAAGAGAAAATTATCAATATGTTGAATTTTGGTTACCCTGGAATACAAAAGGGAAATTTCAGTTAATGCTGGCCATTTATGTCTAAATTTTCTCTGGAGGGACTTGCAGCCTTATCAAATGGAATTTTTGAATTCCAGTTCACTGGCATGTATATTCATAAATAGTTTTCTGCCACATTGAAAGATTTCAATAATACATATTTGAAGATATGCATCTGTATTACATTTTTGGAAATATTATTAGACATTACATTTACTTACTAGCCCCTCATTTTCTTCAACAAATATTTTAATGAATATTGTCCTTTTTCATAAGTACACTAACAGAGAAATACACACACATAACTAATGATTAGTATAATTTTTTCATGTCACATTCATATTGTATTATTCTGATATATTATATAATTTATATCTTTTTTTTTTCTTTTTTTGGAGAGGTTTTTTGCTACAGTGCACATATGCTTGCCAGAAAGACAGAGACAGAGAGACAGAAAGTGAGAAATCACCACCCGGGGGGGATGGCCATGCCACAATCCCTTCTCCTCCATTCTCCTCTCGGGATCTTGGGCATGCACACACACGCTCCTGGCATGAGTTTAAGCCACCGGGTCCAGGACTCGAACCGTGGTTGACTACATGGGAGTCCAGCAACATAGCCATTACGATAACTGCTAGTCCCGATATAATTGATATCTTGAGATATGTTTATATGAAATATTTTTAATCCCATAAGACTACAAGCCAGAACATTGAAAGTGGCAAAAAGATAATTAAGTGGGAAGAAGGTGGGAGAAGGGGGAGAGTGTAATGAAAGATATTAAGGAGAAAAATAGAGACACAAGACTCATGTTATGCAGAAATAGATTATTATCTGTTGATGATAACATGTTTGGCATTCTCAACTGGACTGGTGTGAAGTGTATTCATGTTGTGTACATTCAATTTACAATCTAAGTGATGCATAGTGATTAAATGTATAAATAAATAAAAAAGAATAAAACAATAAAAAGAATAATTCTTTCAAAAGAGAGAGAAGAGATACTTCCTTCTAGTTCTTTCTATATCTCATGGCAATATTACTTTCAGGCTAATGAAGATAGGGACTAATGTTTATTAAAGGGTGTATGTGTTATAGTACACAATTCCAAAGGTTTACTATTCTTATTTTATCTCTCATAACTCTATTAAGAAGATAGTATCTTTTTTTAATAACAGATAAGAAAACTGAGTGTAAAGTTTCCTTCAAAAAATATGCAATACTACTTAGTAGAGAATTGTGTGAATTCAATGTGTTCTTAACCTCTCTAAATCATTTTTCTGGTCTCCTTTTGCCACAGTAGAATAATTTTACATGAAACAATGATTTCTTCTTTGTAATGCATTGATCCCTGTGTGTATACCAATTACCATTTGCATAAATATTTGTGCTGATGAGAATACATAAAAACTACTAAAGGTACTAGTTGATTGTAATAAATAAACAAATTTTTTTAAATATTTATTTATTTATTCATTCATTAATTTTAATTTGACCAGAGAGAGACACAGAGAGAGAGAGAGAGGAAAGTGAGAAAGCAAGCCAACAGGTCCAGGACTTGAACCATGGTTGCCAATATGGGAGTGTCCAGCGCCTTAACCACCACGCCACCTGCTGGTCCCTAAATAAACAAATTTTAAAAAGATAATTATGTCTTCCTATGAGATCACTTGGAACACCCTTTTGGCCATGTTTTAGAGAGGTTTGTTCATCTCCGAAAGATTCATGTTCTAGAAATTTGGTTCCTATGCAATAGTATTGGAAGGTGGGAGTCAGTTAAGAGGAAAACTCACCTTCAACACAGGTAAGACTTTGCCAGACAAGACTGGTATGTAGGTCAATGGACTGAGGGAGGAAGAATCATTTTCATGGTTGGCAGGAACCACTCACTTTCTGGGAAGGACGGAAAGAAGAAATGGAAAAGTATTTTAACTTCCACTTCCTGCCTCGTTCTCTCTCTCCATGAATTTGATTATCTCTTTCAGCTTTTCTGATCCATGTTGTGACACAACATGAGGTGCTGGCCAGATGCTGGGCTTTGGCCTCTGATCTTTATAGACACCAGAATTATAGACCAAATGAATCACTAATCTGATAAATCACCAGTCTCACGTGTATCTGTCAGCAAAAATAGTAATAATAATAGTGAACTAAGACATTTTTCTGTCAATGTCTACATGCTGGTGAGATCACTACTGACAGAATATGGCTATTTTCTTAGATTCTAAATTTGTTAGGAATTTTAATTTAAATGTAATAATCCATGTCATAATGTTGCTTTTTCTCAAAAACTCAAATACTCCAAGGGACAAAAGATGAATTAAGTTTTAACAAGAAGATATAAAGAAAATAACTATAAAGTTAAACATGCTTTCCATAACATGGCCAAGATAATAAGTCAGTGGAGAAAGTTTGTAGAAAATTCAAACATGATAAAATACCATATTTCGCTGAACAACTTAGAGTTGAGCATTTCACAATTAGAAATTATGGTGCATTAAACATAACAGAAATATCACTATAAGTTAGCCTGTTTGTATCATACACCTTTGTATTAGAAATACTTCTAAAATTATTAACAATTACACTATAGACACAATATTTTCCTTTAAGTACTTTAGTAGAACTAATATCAAATATGCACTTTGTAAGATAATATTCGATGTTGAAGCAGATGAGTATATTTGCTTCAATAGATATATAATTATCAAATCAAGTGTATATTCTTAATTTGATAATTATACACTGTATGCATGCTTTTAAAAACCAAACTGTACCCCATAAAGATATACTATGGAATATATGTAAACCAGAATTCATAATTTAAAAAAATGAACTGAAATCCTTTAAAACAGTGAGACTTTATTTACTTCATCTTATCCATTCTTCTTTTTTCTTTCCTAAATTCTAAAGTTAAAATAATTACAAAAACTATAGAAGCCAATTTTTGCTGAGTAAAAAATTTATGTTGATATAGACTAAGAACTAGAACTGAAGTTATTTTTAAGATAAATATATTTATTTAATAATTTATCCCCCCCATTTTATTGATTCTCAAAACATCTTAGTTAATCTAAATGCTTTCAACAACAAGTGCAGCTTATATAATCATATCTATGAACACATGTCAGACTTTAGGCACAAAACTCAACGAGTAGCATGAATATACTCTAAGGTAGCCCCTAGCAGAGGTTAATAGCTTATTGCAGTCATTAAGTGTATATATATATATATATATATTTTTGAGAAGCTTTTGCCATAGGGCACGTGAGCTCACCAGAAAGACAGAGAGAGACAGAGAGACAGAAAGCGAGAAATCACCTCCAGGGAGGATGGGCACACTACAACCCCTTCTCTTCCATTCTCCTCTCGGGATCTTGGGCACGCACGCACACGTGCCCAGCATGAGTTCAAGCCAGAAGGTCTGGGACACAAAGTAAGGTCTACTACGTGGGAGTCCAGTGACATACCCATTATAGCAACTGCTGGTCCCAACAATATTTTTTTTTAGAGAGATTTTTACTATTGGGCATGTGTGCTCGCCAGAGAGACAGAGAGAGACTGAAAGGGAGAAACCACCCTCCCTCCCCCCAGGGGATGGCCACACCACAATCCCTTCTCTTGTTTCCTCTCAGGATTTTTGGCACACATGCACACGAGCCTGATGTGAGTTTGAAGCTGTGTGGTCCATGATTCAAATCACAGCCACATGGGATTCCAGTCACATCATTCCACCATCTGCTGATCTCTAAGATAATCAATTTTAACTTTCATAAATCAAAATTTTAAAAAAAAGTTAAGAAAAAGTTACTCAAGACTTAAAGTCAGGAAAAAAGTTAGGATTCTATTCAAACAGTAGATAGATTTTAAAAACTCTAAAAACAGATATGGACAGAGCTAAAATATAGTAACAAGTGTACTGTAATTTTCTTCAGAAATATATTTTTTCTCTCTCCATTCCCCTTTTTACCAAAGAGAGGCATACTAACTTACTTGCAAAAAGTAAAAAAATAAGTTTAGTCTCAATTTAATCCGTTATTTGCAGAAAGCCTTATCAGAATACCAATTGATTTAGTTGGCTTTGCTGGACCCTTTTATGAGGAACTTCAGATTAAACTCTTTAAAAAAAACTCCCAAGTCTACCAAGCCAGGTCAGAACCTCACCATTTGATTGTTCCTTTAGGTACCTGTACTTGATAGATTTTTGGCCTGTCAGGAAGTAAAATTCTTTACTTACCTGCCAGGCAGAGCTGTTTATGGTACCAGGCAATCATTCCAAGAGCTTCTGTTGACTTTCTTGAAATCTACCTTTGCTCCTTAGCTTCCTGGTCATATCTTCAGATATGACATTCCAGTCATACTGGTAATTACTAGTATTTCCTATTTCTGCTGCAAGAAACAGATATTATTGAACTTATGAAAACAATAACTCTGCCACAATGTAAGAATACTCAAAGATATTTTCCAATTTCAGTGGGGTCAGGAAGGGAGAAAGTTTATGCTTCAATTTATTTTTAATCATGTTCTTAGTAACTTTCTATGCTATTTTCTTTAAAGGACACCTTATTACTTGATTATTTTATTTACATTGGATTTAGATATTATATATCCACTACATCTCCATTTATATTTGTATATCCATGCACTTATCTACCCAAAACTTATTGCCAAAGATGACAACTCATAACAATTATTCCTTCTGTAGTATATAGTAAGTCTCAAATTTGGAATTTATTATTTTTGTGCCATACTCTTACTGCTCATTGATTAAGATCTTTCTAATTAAATTGCAAATATGAAACACAAAGATGAATAACACAGCTCTGAATTTTAATGAACTTAAGTGCTTGAGTAGGAATGTCAAGGAATAACAAAATTTCCTATTATATGATTTGTTTTAAGTAGAATTTTTACGTTTTATTTTGCCAGCAGGCATATGCCTTTCCTTGAGAGAGAGAGAGAGAAAGAAAGAGAGAGAAAGAGAAAGACAGAGAGAGAGGTAAGAAAACATGCCCCATGGGTGATGGTCACAGAGCAATCCCTCCAACTCTATTTTCACTTCCTTTTTATGAGTTTGGACATGCACATGTGTGCACCCATTGTGCATTTCAAGCCACTGGATCTTAGATTCTAACCACAGAGTCAGTCAGGTGAGATCAGGCCACTTTAAATACCATATCACTGGCTGATTCAGTAGAATGATTTTGTGGGGCAACAGAATCCCAATTAAACTGGGGAATAGGATGTGAGAAAGGCTTCTTAGAGTCCATGAAATCAGCTGAACATTAAGATAGGAGTAGGACTTATCCAGTAAATATAGATATACAAGGACATTCAACAAAAGATAGACAGGATATAAGAGTGAGAGAGAACATAGCACACTTGGGAGTGATTTGAATTCCAAAGGCTATGAAGGTTAAAAGTTAGACAGGGTCTGAATACTAACAACCTTATGACATATGAAACAAAACAATGATAACTAAGAAAAAGGTGGTAAATCGAAAACTTTCAAATAAAATTCAGCATTTTTCTATAGATTTTACAAGCTATTCATTATTAAGCTGATCAAATAAAATTTTCAGTGTGTCTTTCCTCATTAAGAAAATCTTACAATTTTAAATAACTTTGGAATTATCTCATTCTCATTTACTAACTAGGATTTATATTTGGTATTATTTTTAGAAAGCATATTCTTTATTTTTTAAAGGTTTTGTGGGAATATACATGATTATTTTTAGAATACTAAGTATATGGAAATTATAAATTTAAGCAATCTGAAAGCATTTTAAAGGCAGTGTATTCTGTGCATAGATAATTAAATTCTATAATGATTTATGCATTAGGATAAGTAGTAATTAGCTACCATTAAAATGACTAATCTTCAAAATACAATTGTTCTTACTTAATATAGTGCAATTTAACTTTTATAAAAGATTTATATAAAAGTGCTACAGGATTGTGTAATTTGCTAATAATCAATCCATTATGTTGATATTATAAAGTATTACGGGATTAATGGCAGACCTGATTTGAATGAGATTTGTCTGAAGGCACAATATTAACAATAATATATATATATATATGATTTAATAAAAAACTACTAATAGTCAATAAACAGTGGCCTAAAGACAGCTTTTTCTAGTAAAACTATTCTTGGTTTTCAATACCTACATTTCATTAAAGAAATGTACCTCAAAAAAAACAATAAAGATATATTTGGATAATTTGGCTATTGTTATGGGAAAAATTATGCATATTTCCCAACTTTAATATATTTTAAAAAATTATGAACTTCTCAAGATTTACATTGAAGAAATATTTATTTTCTGAAAGATCCTTTGTATGTCATGAAAAATGAACTTGCTTTTCTGGATTTGGTTGGTGATAAGACAAACATCACAAAGTGATGAACTAAGTAGACTCAGTGAGGAATGTTTTCCTTGAATATGAAAGAGATATGGGGAGATGACTTTTGTTTAAAAAGAATATTAAATCTTTTACGTAGGAAATTTACAAGTGGTACATAAAGATGTACAAACAATGAACAGTGTGGAATATTTGCACTCTAAAATGTATACTGCTTTTCCTAAAGATTTTCTATAGCCTTCCTTTCAATAGCATAGAAACAAGAGATTCTTTATAAATTTCCCTTAGTCTTAGAGTTTACTTGAAAGGGTGACCCTTCATCATTTGCTTCTCTATAGCATTACCCTCCAAACCCATGGCCAACAGTAACTGCTTCCATCCTTCTCCAGTCTTTTTCCTTCAACTGACCTCAAGTATTATCTTCCACTTATTTGGTGAAGAATAGATCAAAGTAAATTGCATTCTGTATACTTAAATAATTGCCTTCATGTTTTCTAATATACTTATGTATGAAAGAGTTTCAATACACTTGTGAAAAAATCAAATTAAAGTAAGAATTTATTTGGTTTATAACTTTTTGAAATTCATGCATAATTTTTTAAAAATTTATTTTGGTAATATACATTTACAACAAACTTTCTGAAGGCCCTTGTATTTCCACATTCTTTCATTCCATAACATATATGCTGTATAAAACTATATTAAAGTACACAAGCCAAAAGTTTAAGAAGCCATCTTAATCAGTGATTGGCGGATAAAGTTATAAACATTTTACATAATAAGTTACTAAAGTACTACTTTATTGCATTTATATTTTAAGAAATATTTGGGCTTTTTGGGTTTAAGTGAAGTTTATAATAAATTTGCATTTAAAGGAATATGAAATAGATAATTCAATAAGTTTTTGGTGTGTAATTACTGCTTTCATGAATGGGTTATGTAAATTAGGTGGAAGATACATGTATTTTATTTCAGAAAGGCTTATTTTTATTGACATGCTAATACTATCTTATTACATATGAGATTTTGAACAAGAGAATGAAATGATGCATTTTTCATTATGATAAGGCATTTACCACCTTGAAACCTTTCAGGAAACCACATTTGGTGGTTAAAGCCCTACTCTTACACTTCTAATTGATATTCTTCTATACATAAGGCCAAAGATGGCTCATGTTCAAATACTTTAACTTAGATTTTCTTTTTCTTTCTTTACTATCAATATTACACATAATCACTTATTTCAGAATTTTAGAAAAGAAATACTTCCCTTTGATATGTCTTGTTATTTTTGCTCTTATTTATTTCCTTTTTCTCTGGACATAAACTAATTATCTTGAAAGATATGATGAACATACACATATGAATGTATCTGTGAAACTAATAAACATATGTCAGATATATGTGTCATGAAATAAGACTATCTAAAATCCAGTGCCTCTATCTTGAATTCACTCTACATACAGCTATTATTTTACTAGTTGAAAAATAACTAGTTTTATCATGCATTTTCCTTATTTCTTAAATCAAAATGTCTCTATATGCAAAACAAATCTTACCATGACTTTTTAACACCAAAGAACAGTCTCGTAACATAATCTTGTCTTATATTTTAAATAAATTTAGGTCATTTGTTTATTTCATGAATATTTATTAATTCATAGTATATTTTCTTTCAAGATTTAAATATCTAAAAATAGGAGAATATGAGTATTCAAATAATTTATTAATAAAACTAAATTAATCTTGTATTATTATTGAACAGAAATCATCTCTAGAGGAAACAAAACGAAAGGGAAAATATAAAGACAAGAAACAAACTTATCCAGTGGGGTGAGTATGCTGACCCCAGGAGAGATCTTAAGGAAGAGCAGATAATTATTTAGCTACTGTTCAAACAGCAATCATTTGATCATTGTTTAACTACTAATATGTAGCTACTACTTGTGTTTTGCTAAATATGGTATGCCAGATCAAGTGGACATACGATTTAATAAGAGATCGAACTATATCTTTTCAAGGACTTAATATTTGGAGGGAAATTTTAAGATTTGATTACATAAGGACGGGTTTAGTAAAATGACTGGGCATTGTGTCATGTATATCCTTCTTTATAAATCCATGATCGATTAATTATACTTATTGTATTTACTTGGTGGTTACTCCTCATAAGGGTGTGAATTGTTTTTGTTTGTTTTGTACTTTTTAGGTATGGATCAAAGTTCATTCAAGCAGGTTGCAAAGCAATATTGTATTTAGACCTACATTTTTTTTATTGTAGTTTATTGAAAGATGTGAATTGCCCAGGCAGAGGGTATAACAGTTTAGAAATAATGGTGATGTTCACTGAGAGATGGAAGACATGCCTGGTGAATTCAATGGAAGTTCTCTTGAGTTTTTGATATCTAAGTTTAAATATTAAAGAATATTAACTTTCCTATTCTTTATTATGACAGACAGAGAGAAACATTTTGAGTGGGTTCTCACTCTCAGCTAGCCAGGATTACGTCATGAGCCATGCCTGGTTTGCTTACCTTGGTCCTGGAACAGAACTCAGGCCTCCCGTGCTGTCTCTGCATATGTCACATTACATGGACCACGTTTTCTGTTGCTTTTATTTCTTTTGGTGTCCTTAATTATTTCAGCAAGATTGTCTTAAAATTACCTGGAGCTTAACTAGATGTCAGACCATTTTCTTTCTGATGATAACCCCGGCAATTGCCCTTTTCTTATTAAAGCATTTTCTTTGGAAAACTTGCACTCTTACATTTTGTCCCTTTGAAATGTAAAAGCCAGGTTTTTGTTTTAAGTTTGTTTGTTTCTTTCTTTATTTGTTTATTCAGAGAGAGAACAAGAGACAGGCAATCCTTGATAGGGAACTCATTGCTACACATATCCGGTCTCAGCAAGCCCAGATCACAGACAGCTGCACACATGAGCATCTGGTGTAGAGGGAGACCCTGGGATGTAATCCCAGGACCTTCCCACAGAATTCCAGCTGCATTACTACTGCATCATCACCTGGCTCCAGTAAACACCAATGTGATAACAAGGAATGCCTCTCAAGGACTTGGAAGCCATCTCTCTGAAATGGATCATGAAGAAAGAACATCAGTGTCCCAACATCGATATATCTGTGGGACGGTACGCGACCAACTTCAGTAAGTTCCAGTTAGCAAATACAAATGCCTAATCACCTTGAACAACCTTTCTATTAATTCCCTTTGACACTAGCTCATTCCAACATTTAAAATTTCCCCTGCATAGCTGAACAAACTCTGTACTACTGCAATCATCTACCAATAGAGATTTACTCACTGTGACTTTCCTGTACACTTTCTCTGTGATAATGCTGACATTTTCAGTTGATGGTACCTCAGCAATAACAGATATAAGTTTGGGCACAAGCTTAAACCTCAGTCAGATTTTCTTTTTTAACAGTGGGGAGAGACTTCCCACCCATTTTCTCACCCTCCCCACACACGTAAGACCTATTGCCAACAGATTTTTAAATTTATCTTTTAAGTACCACATATTAAGAATGTTGGCTGTATTCAGGGATATGATAACACTTTCTCAGTAAAATAAAGTTATTTTCTAAACATTCACATAGAGTTCTTTGCATCGAACAATGCAACTTTTTTCTATTATACTATTGAATTAAAATAATAGTTATGTATATATTTGAAACTGTCTCCTTTAGAGCAAATTGCTACATGTATATCAACATTATATAGAAAAGTTGGAGAAACTGCTTTTCTCTTCATTTTGAAAATTTAGTAACATAATTTGTTTAAAGTTACATTATTAAGGTATAATTTTCATATGATGAATACTATTTTTAAAAGTTTATTTAATTCTTCCCTGAGAAACACACACACACACACACACACACACACACAGGCACACAAAAAGAGTGAGAGACAGAGAGGAATAGACAGAGAGAAAGGCACCTCCAGTGGGAACTTGATGCTATTATCCACCCCAACTAATACCTGGACCGGATCACCAGACTGCATATATCTGATGCTAAGGGAAGTCCCAGGCTGTGAACCCATGACCATTTGAGTCCAGTTACGTTATCACTTTCCTATCACATAGTCTCAGTACTTATTTTTTTTTTTTTAGAAAGGCTGTTTTGTGATTCATGATAAGTACTCAAAGTCATGTTCCAAACCAGTCAAGAATTATTTTCACAGTAGAATGTTTTCCCTTTGCCCCTTTGTAGTCAATTTGTTTCTCCTGAAGAAACCTATGAAATCTTACTGATATTTTTAATCTCTGCAAGTTTGCATTTTTCAATATTTCATATAAGTAGGTAAACTTTCCACCTGGCTTTTGAGTTTAACTTAAAGTTTCTCTATGTTTAAGTATGTCAGTAGTCATTTTTTTTTTTTATTTCTGTGCAGTCTTCTACACAGAAGTGTGTAGAATATGTGGTACACTACATGGATTCACCACAATGTTTCAGCTCTTTCACTAATTGGTGGTTGTTTGGGTTGTTTAAAATCATGTGTGTGTGTGTGTGTGTGTGTGTGTGTGTGTGTGAGTGTGTGATTAAAAATAAAGCTATTTTCAAGTCAGCAGGTGGCATGGAGCTTGAGGTACTATATCCCACATGGCCTGCTACGCTGCTTGAGTCCTGGACTCTTTGACTTGAAAATTGGGACCAGCAGTTAGCATAATGGCTATGTCGCTGGATTCCAACGTAGTCGACCATGGTTCAAGTCCCGGACCTGGTGGCTTAAACTCACGCTGGGTGCGTGTGCGTGCGTGCCCAAGATCCCGAGAGGAGAATGGAGGAGAAGGGATTGCGGTGTGGCCATCCCCCCTGGGGGTGATTTCTTGCTTTCTGTCTCTCTGTCTCTCTGTCTGTCTGGTGAGCGCACACACCCTATAGCGAAAACCTCTTCAAAAAAAAAAAAAATCACTCCAGATGTGTACGTGAGTGCTAAGAATCCTGAGAAGATTAGAGAAGAAGGAATCGTGGTGTTGCATACCCCCAGGGATTGATTTTTTTCACTTTCCCTCTCTCTTTCTCTCTGTGTCTGTTTCTGACAAGCACACACATTATACAGCAAAAACTAAAATAAGTAAATAAGAAATATTTTCTAAATATGCACATAGTGGTCTTTGTGTTGAACAAATAATAATTTAGTTGAATATTGTCTATGCTGTTAAAAATCTATGAACAAGGGACCAGCAGTTAGTGTAATATCTATGTCACTGGACTCCTATGTAGTCGACTGCGGTTCACATCTTGGACCCAGTGGCTTAAACTCATGCTGGGTGTGTGTGCGTGCGTGCCCAAAATCCGAGAGGAGAACAGAGGAGAAGGGATCGTGGTGTGGGCATCCCCCCTGGGGGGTGATTTCTCGCTTTCTGTCTCTCTGTCTCTCTCTGTCTGTCTGGCGAGCGCACGCGCCCTGTAGTATAAAACACTCAAAAAAAAAAAAAAAACATATGAACATAAAAAATATTTCAAAAGGAAGATGGAAAGTAGTGTTTCAAATTTTTTTTTTTTGAGATTTTTTTTGGGGGGGAGATTTTTGCTATAGGACACATGTGTTCACCAGAGAGACAGAGATTATGAGACAGAAAGTGAGACATCACTTTTTTACCAACAGATTGGTAATTAATTCTCTAAATTTTATGAATCTTCATCTTCTTATTGTTTTAGTTAAATTAAAACAATTTCAAAGAGATGTTAAAAGAATCAAATGAGATATGTTCATTAATACACTGTGTAGCTTTTCTTGTTCATGAAACATAAATATTTTCCAAGTGAGGAGTCACTACCATGCTCAATTCCATATATAATAATCTGCAAAGTTTGTTCAGGAAGGTTTATCATAGATTTTAGGTAGCTTAACACCTAAACCATTGTGTATATTTTAAAATCTTTTTTAATGTTTTGATGATAACTCTTAATAAACATTCTGATTAAATTGAAAGAATGAATTCATAGTTTGCAGTGTTAAAGCTACACCAGTATGTGCTGCATCACAAAAATATAAAATTTCAGTTGAACTACCTCCTCCAAATGACTGGTAGACTTAATGTGAACAATTGTTTAATAGTGAGCTAGGTTGCCTTGACTTATAAAACCTAACCTATACATTTTCTAAAAATTTCCATTGGATTTAAGTCTGTTACTTCATCATGTCAATGCAAGTTGCTCAACAGATCTTTTTTTACTTTGTTATTAGGTTACTTCCAGCCTTGAAATATTACATTAAACTAGGGAGCAGAAGAGCACAAATCATTCTGAAAATATAACCATTATACAGATTGAATTTTTCTCTATGAATTTTCTAAACAAAAGATGCTGATCACACTTCAAATAAGTTCTACACAGTTAAAATAATAGATACATCAAAATGTAATCAAATGCTGGCAAATGGGATCTTTGAAAATGGGTTTTAATTTTCTCCCATAAAATTACAATCCAAATATAGTATTTATATGTTTTTGTATTTGTTGCTCTTGCAATGAAGACTGTGAAAATATCAGTAAGTAGACATTCAAATGGGAAAAAACTTGGTCGAGGTAAGTTGTGCAATAATTTCAATAAAATTTGCAACAGACTTTTCAAGAACATATTAAATATTCAGTTTCATCTTTAGACCATGTTGAAATATTCTGTACCATGAAGTTTTCTGCCAGTCACAACAAAGCAAAATCAGTGGATAATAAAGAGATCTCACTTTTACTTCATAAGTAGCACTTTTGCTGACTAACATGTTTAAATGGAATGCCAGTCTTGCAGGAATACCACTGATAAATAGATGAATATTTTATCTAAACTTCTATATATCTGAAAGTACAAGATGCTTGCACATTAACTTACTCATTTTCTTTCCTACTGCTTCAATATATTTAATTGGTGTGGGCAAGATCTTTCTTGCTGAGTTATTGATGATTTCCCTTTTATTGCCATCTGGTATTTATTTATTTATTGTCATTATGCCTACATAATAATTAGTCATAGGTTTTCCAGTCTTCTATGACATGACACAATTTCAAGGACCATCTTGTAGTTTTTTTTGTTTTTGAAAAAATTGCTTTATTATTATTTTTTAAGTTTGGTTTATGATTTATACATACTTATTATATATCTAAAAGGCACAGGATTATCTTTTAAAGCATGTATACAGTATATAATAATTAAATCAACAAGTGATCAGGAAAAACTGGATATCCATCTACAGAAATATGAAGCTATACCCTGTCTGTTATCATTTACAAAATATCAGCTCAACATGGATTAAAAAGTTAAATGTAAATTTAAGAACTATAAAACTACTTGAGGAAAGGGTAGGGGAAACACTTCAATGTATTGGAATAAACAAAAATTACTTAAATAAAATCACTAAAGCAGGGGAAGTACAGTTATGTTGAGTTAAAAATCCTCTGCACAACTAAAGAAGCAGTACATAAAAGACACTCCACATAATGAAAAAACCTGCAAACTGTACTTCTTCTTTTTTTTTTTTTTTTTTTTTAGGGGTTTTTGTTTTAGGGTGGATGCACCCCCCACAGTTTTTGCTATAGGGTGCATGCACTCGCCAGACAGAGACAGAATGACAGAAAGAGAGAAATCATCTCCCAGGGAGGATGGCCATGCCACAATCGTTTCTCCTCCATTCTTCTCTCAGGATCTTGGGAAGGCGTGCACACATGCCCGGTGTGAATTTTAAGCCATCAGGTCTGACACTCAAGCTGCGGTCGACTACATGGAAGTCCAGTGACATAGCCATTACACTAACTGATGGTCCCCAAACTGTATTTCTGATAAGGAATTGATAATCAGAATGTTATAGAAACTCAAACAACTTGCCCACAAAATACATCTCCATTGTTATGTAATACATCATGTGTTTAAAATTGATCCAATATTTTGTTTTAAATTTATTGTGACATAATTTGATCATTTTAAAAGTTTATAAACCACTGATGTCTCCAATATTCACTATATTATGTATTTATTACAATACAAACAAAGTTTAGTCATGCATCTAAATCCAAATATGTGCAATTGTATGTCATAAAACTGTCTCTAAATATGGAAAGGAAGAGGAGACAGAAAGCTATTAATTATATTATTAATTTAATGTATTTATTACATTGTGCCTCCAGTTTTATTCCAAAATCATCTACCTTCTTGACAAGAGACTTAATTTTGGAGGTACATATATTTAATTAACTTATATTCTATACCTAAAGAAATACACTTGGGCCCAGCAGATGACGAAATGGTTATGTTGTTGGATTTGCACATTTTGACCACTGTGGTCACTTGACCATGGTTCATGTCCTGGACCTGGCAGCTTAAAACTCACACCAGGAGTGTGTGCATGTGTGTCCAAGATCCTGTGAGAAGAACAAAGAAGGGACTGAGGCATGGCCATCCTCCTTGGGGGGTTATTTCTTACTCCGGTCAGTCTGGTGAATGTACACACACCCGATAGCAAAAAAATTGCTCTCTAAAAGAAAAAAAAAAGAAATATATTGGGCACAAAGATCATTTTTATTGTTTTATAGTCAGAGTTTTTAGGATTTTATGACTTTCATTGTTTTAATATACTTTTATGGTTGTCCTAATTCTACTTCTTAAATCTTAGATCATCTTTTTTTCCTTGAAAAATATTTTCATTATGTTCATGTAAGTCCTTAACTCTCATCATTGATATTTTAACTAAGCCATTTAAAATTTGAATGTTATAAACTATGTTCAAATTTAACTCAAGCATTTATTGCAATTGGGATGAAGATTTGAAAGTGAAAATAGCATATATGCTAGAATAGATTACCAGTCTAAAATACCACACTGTAGCCTATGGAATATATAGACCTTCCGTTTTCTGAAAACATGGACTACATGTACTTTTTCCTGTCTTCCCATATATACCAAAAAAAAAAAAAAAAAAGAAAAGAAAACAGAAACATAAACAATATATGTTAAGTTTACATAAGATTCTGAAAGGAAAGGAGAGAAACTGTTTAGGAATATGGGGGTGCTTAGGAACAAAATGGAAATGTTTTCTTTTTGGCTTATATATCTCAAATCTATAGCTAAAAAGCTCAGAAATCTGGAAACAACAATAAATCCAGACAAAATTTTCCCCACAAATATCTGTTCTCTCTAGCAAAAGAACCAGGAAAAGGGCAGCCCAGGAAGACAAAAAGAATAACAAGAATATCTTTCAGACATAACTGCTCAACTCAACGAAAACATCACAGGATGTATTTGTCTCTACTCCCTCGCAACCCAAGAAATGCTAGACTGGGAGCCTAGATATTGAGTCTGGTGAGGAAGTAAAAAATTATCTCAATGTCCTTGCATGACTGGTATTTAAAAAGGCCAGTTATGCCAGGGACCATCCTCCACAGGGGTGGGTTGACTTGACGGAGGCGACGCTGGAAGGAAAGGAAGACTAAGGCCTCGTGCCTTTTCATGCATATCCTCAGCCAGACACTCCCAGAGATCACTCTCTGAGGAGTGACAACTGCTAGGAATCGCCGTGCCTTTTTATTGAAAATGGGATACATGCAAGTAAATGGGAGAGGGGCTACGTGTTCTAATTATCAATTCATAATGTTTTAACAATAGAAACCATTCAGGGTTTGATTAAGGGCAAGTCTATTAATCATC
>NW_006159452.1:2023794-2056945 GCF_000334495.1 Tupaia belangeri chinensis | reverse complement strand
GGGTGAAGTTAGTGTTCACTTGATGAGGGTGGGGATACAGCCCTTTCAACTGGTGGTGAAGTGACTAATGAGTTAATGGAAAACTTTGTGGCACACCTAGGCATTCTTATTGTGCTTGTGGCATCACCGTCATGTACTTTGTCAGAACATCAGCTACAGTGAGGCAGGGGTGTCCTGGGTCAGTTTCTGCCTAAGAGGTAATTTTTAAGTTTATATAAATGTGTTTTGAAAGGCCTTCCACAGATCAAGAAGAACTTTAGCACACCCTTTATTGTGCCCAATGAAGCGTTGTAATTAACAGTAAATGGTCAGGGTAAAGGGGAGCGGTCGGGGAATTTTGGGGAAATCTTGCTACAAATATGTATGGGAAAACTATGTAATTCTTTTATAGTAATATATTGGGGAGTCAGAGGGGGGTCACTTCCCAGCAAGGCTATCACAGTCCCGGAGCGAACAGCAGGCGGCCTTGCCAACATGCTAAGTGACCCAAGCTTGTTCCAAGGTCGGGGTGCATACAGTCGCGGCCTTGCCAACTCACTGAACCGACCGGAAGCGATGCTCAAAGGTCAAAAAGGCTCAGACGGGTCCTGGAGCCCCACCGGGTTGGACTCCTCCACAGTTAGGGGCCAGCAAGTGGCATGGTGTTTAAGGATCTGGATTCCCACATGACTGACCAGAGTTTGAGTCCCAGACCCAGCAGCTTGAAAAGCATGCTAGACACCTATGTGCCTGCCCAAAAACCCAAGAGGAGAATGGAAGAGATGTGGTGTGGTCATCCCCCCTCTCCCCGGGAGATAATGATTTCTCACTTTCTCTCTTTTTGTCTTTCTCTGGTAACCTCGCATGTCCTATAACAAGAAAACAAAACAAAACAAAAATAGAAAACATTTTAGAGTCATCGGAATGACTGAGGTAAAAAATTGATAATGTCATATTCTGAAAAGGATATAAAGGAATTGTAGCACTTCTGTATTTCTACTGTGAATGTAAAATAGTCTAACTACTTTATAAAACAATATGGCCCTTTTGCTCCACTGGCAACACCGCTGTTCCCTGCTCCTCCTGCCAGGCCATGGTGTTCACGTTTGGGGCCTTCTGCTACATGCTGGCTGCTGCTCACTGCCAGGCTTACCTTCTTCACCATCTGGCACACTGTAGCATTTGATGAGCTGAAGACTGATTACAAGGATCCTACAGACCAGTGTAATCCCTCAATCCTCTTGTACTTCCAGAGTACCTCATCCATGCTTTTTTCTGTATCATGTTTCTTTGTGCAGCAGAGTGGCTTACCCTTGGTCTCAATATACCCTTGTTGGCATACCATATTTGGAGGTATATGAGTAGACCAGTGATGAGGGGACCAGGATTCTATGACCCTACAACCATCATGAATGCAGATGTTCTAGTGTAATGTCAGAAAGAGGGATGGTGCAAATTACCTTTTTATCTTCAAGCATTTTTTTTGTGTGTTTGAGAGTTTTGCCATAGGGCACATGCACTTGCCAGAAAGACACAGAGAGACAGAAACCAAGAAATCACTCCCCAGGGGTATGGCCATGCCACTATTCCTTCTCCTCTTGGGATCTTGGGCATACACGCACACATGCCCGACGTGAGTTTAAATCACCAGGTCTGGGACTCAAACCACAATCGGCTACATGGGAGTCCAGCGACATAGCTATTATGCTAACTGCTGATCCCTCTTCTAGCATTTTTTAAACTACCTATACAGCATAATGTATGTTTTGGTGAGCTCTTAGAACAATACATAGATTTGGTCCAGTTAAGTGCATATGCAAAAAGCCACCAAATGAAGGACTGCTATCTGGCAAGATACTGTTTCTAAGAGTAGCCTATGGAATCTGATCAGTTACGTTAAAAAATGGCCTCTTATTTTTTAAATGTTTCCACAGTTTTTGCTGGTGGCAAGACTGTTTTCGTATGTTATACTTAGATAAAGAATTTAAATGGAATTACATATAAATTAATATAAAATGGTTAGTTCTGGTGTTGACAGGTTTGAACTTGCACTCCTTAAGGAACAGTCACAATACCTGAATGATTACATTAATTACTGACTGTCTTTAGTACATTGGAAGCTTTTGTTGATAGGAACTTGTATTGCTCATTTTGGTTTTATTGAGCATACTGTCTAATTATAAATTAGCTGTTGATATCAAGTGCTTCTGATGAACTGAAGTGTATATCCAACTTGTGGGAAACTTCATGGGTTTCCTCATCTATCATGTAGATGATTACATATGGGTACATTTACAAAAATAAGAGTGAAATGTTTTCCCTTCAACTTGAATATTATCTCTGTATATTGCATGAATGAGAAATTTCCCATATGTCCATCAGAGTAATATAGTTTCTTTAATGCTTAAGCATAAGTGAACATGATATAAAAATATATGCTGAATTACTTGGGAAGAATGTATTTAAACTCTTTTAAATGTGTTTTTATTTGTAAAACATTACTTATTAAGAAATTTATTTTTAGGCTTACTGTTTAATCTGATGGTAAAGGTATTAAAAATTTATAGAAAGTAAATGAGAAAATTATGTAACCATCCTGCTGTTCCTTCAGTGCAATACAGTAAAACTCTGAAATTAAGACTAAAATAAATATGAAAAGTAAATGAAATGTGCAGTTAATGTGTGACTCAAAGATTATATTCTTGGGCATTTATTTCAGAGAAAGAAAAACTTAACATACTTATGTTAGCATAAAACCTGCACATGAATGTTAAGAGCAGTACATATTCATGTAAGCCCTTAACCCATATAATTGGTTAATAGTTACAAAGTCTCAGACAGTGCCCTTTGAGTACTGTGATTTTATTTTTTCTCAATATTGGGGATAATTTTTTACTTATTATTATCATAATCTTGTTTATATATATTGAATCACATATATATTTACAGTGTATTACATTTCTTTTTGCAGAAGGAATACCTTGCATATCAGTCAAGACATTACTATCCAGATCATCATCAAATATCTTTTCATCATTTTTCCAAGATTATTATCATTATTCTTATTATTTTTTAAACATTCAATCACCATATATCATTTTGCCTTTAAAAATAATTTGCTCAACATAAAATACTTCTCAGACTAGTCCAGTTGAGAATACTATACATGTTATCATCAACAGGTAATAAATAATTTCTGTGTCCCATTAATATGCCTCTCTATTTGTTCTCTTCCTATACTTCTCTATACTCTTCCCATCTCCCACCCCATTCCACACTGTCTTCAGCATCCCTAACTATCTTCATGGCTTTTATGCCCTTCAATATTTCGATCTGTACCATAAAGTGTGACTAGTCGGTACATATTAAGTGAATACATACAGTATCTTTCTTTCATATCCTGGCTTGCTTCACTCAGCAATAGATTCTCCATACCCAACCACTTTCTATCAGATGCCATGGTCTTGTTTCTTTATGGCTGAGTAGTATTTCATAGAGTATATGTGCCCAACTTTTTCAATCCATTCATCTGTGGACATTTGGGTTGGTTCCATTTCTTAGCAATCATGAATAATGCTGCAATAAGCATTGATGTTCAAAAGCTTTTCTGATTGTGCATTCTGCACAGAGTATTTTTCAAGCCACTGGAAATGAGACTCAAACCACCAAGCTAGCCATATGGGATCCAACCACTATGTCACTGACTAGCTCCACATTTTTTATGTTCAATTTTAATTTGCTAGAGGGCACATACACATGAAACAGAGAGAGAAAGGGAAAGTGTCCTCTGTGAGATGGGTGGTGATGCTGCCATCTCTTTTCTTCTATTGTCTTTTGGGGATGTTGGATACGCACACACATGTGCACAATGTGTATTTCATGTCACTCTTGAACCACACAGTCAGTTATATGGGACTGAGCTACCTTAAATTCCATGCAGGGTGGACTGGAACAAAATGCTTTAATGTGTGAATAATAATAAAATTATCTCAATATTTTATAACCATTTCTCTAATTTAGTAGTATACATTATCTTTTTCATTAATAGAAAATGTTTTATGAAGACTATTTTTATAGAGAGATATATACATATTTATTCAATCTCACCTATTACAACAAAAGAGAGTTAGCTCTAAATTGTATGAGGAAAACTTAAAAGAATTTATTTACAAATATACATTAAATTAGAAATATTACATCTATTGGCATTGGGTGGTTATTTAGGAACAAATGTTTAACAAAAGACAGTATTAAATTTTAATGCAAATGATTGGCAAGGGAAATATAGGAGAAATAGCCTAGATTACATTTTTATTTGGTAAATACTGCATTTTGCAGCCAAGTTTTAATGTGTTGAAATGAACATCCACTGCTCAGAATAATCCAATGTAGTCAATCATCTTGCTGGAATTCATACAATTAGACATACAATCAGAATAAAGAAGGCAGCGGAATTATTACACAAGCCAGTATAAGTCAATATAGAAAGGATAAAAGAGAGACTGGGAAGTAGGAGGCAAAATAGAGTATTAAAACATAGTCAGGAGTATAATAAAAGTGGTTATGTTGTCTATGAAAATTGCATTATAAAGTGCATAGACTTGTTTTTCTCTTAAGTCACTCTCTTTTGATATCTTAGTTTTTGAAGATGTTTTCATTATACTGACAGACATTTGTAACAAAGTATAAAAAAACACTTATTTTGAAAATGCAATACCTTTTCTTTTGTTTGGAACAGAAAAATGCTCATTATGTAATCTTGAATTCAGTTGTCTCATTTGTGATTTATTAGTTTAGTGAGTGCTAATCTGAATGCAGAGATTAATGTACAATATTAGTTATTTATTACATTTCATAAGTATCAAATGATCAGATCGAGGTATAAACTTAAGGGTGGGCAATATTACTAATTTCGTGAATTAAGAAATCAGAATATTGTCATAGCAAATAATAAGAGAAGTCTTTCTAATCTTAATAAAGTGAAATAGTTTAAGTTTTTCCTTGTTCTTAAGGTTTTTAATCTCTCATTTTAAAGTTGCTGGACTTATCAACATAACTTTGAAATTACAGCATTAGAAGAGAAAGATACAGCGAGCAGCATTTGGGTGTTTCGACTATGGAGATGCATATTTTAATTTTCTTTCAGACATGTATTATAGATCAAATTTTTACACATCCAAGTAAATTAATCTCCTCTTCCCATTGTTATTACAGAATATGCTATACATACACATGTTAACAAAGAATATATTTTACTGCTGTTCCTTATCTGCCCCATACTTTTTGCAATGGCAGTATAAGTCCTTAACAAAAATAATTTAAAAAATTATCCCTAGGAAATTGTCAGATAATTTTACTAAGGTCTAGCTAAAGATGGCCCAATGCATGCATATCTACACCTATCTTTCTATATCCATCTGTCTATCTACCTATATATCTATTATCTATCTATTTATAGAATATCTCTTTTCCAAGACTCTGAGGAACTAATAGAAAAATAAATGGGTAAAAGTATTGATCCACAAAAAAAAATAAATAAACAGTATTGAACCTATCATTATTATAGCTATAACTTCAAAGAACTACTAGAAAAGAAATTAAGATCATGCCATGGTGACTGATAAAACACTCTGAAGAAGTATAAACCAAGATTATGTGGCTTACCAGTAAAATGCTACCCAGGGGAAGCCAAGTTACAAATGAAGACCACAGTTAGAATCCCTGAAACATGATGGGCTTGCACAGAAGTGTCCAAGAGCAGGCGAGCTGTAGGACTAGAGATAGGGGGTTGTGGTGTTACTAAACCCTGTAGAAAGAGCTCATCTCTCTCTCTCACTCACTTTCACATACATGGACTTAACTTTTTTTAAATATATGCATTGTATCAATAATTACAGTTAATAACAATGTATGGTAATCTTGAAAGTTGTTGAGAAGATTTTATTAATAAATGTGTTTGTTACACATGCAAAAATTTTAGTATGCGAAGTAATGGTTACACTAACTAGCTTATGTTTGCCATTCCACAATGTATACATAGAAAAGAACATGTGATACATAATAAACATACATAATTTTTGTCAATTAAAAATATAAATTTTTCTTCCCTGATCCCCTTTTACTCACTTTATGCTATCCATCCACTTCCTCCTTGATTTGATTGTACTGCATGCATACTTTGAAAAACCATATTGCGTGCAATAGATATCGACAACAATCACATGTGACTAAGGAACCATAAAATAAAAAATGAATAAATATATCTTTATGTAATAAAATAAATACATTTTTAAATGCTTGAGATAATTTTCTTAAAGTTTATTTATCCACAAGGGAGACAGAGACAGGGTCTTCATGTTATGATCCCTGCATCTCAGCTGACTGGGATCATAGTCATGTATGCATGTGCCTAGGGTGCTCGGTGAAGTTCCAGGATATGAACCTAAGACCTTTCCCATATGATTCTAGTTGCATTACCACTGTATCACCACTTGCCCCCAAAATTATTTTTTTCCTGAGAAATGTTCCAGAAAGCTAGCAGAAATCACACCAAAATTAGTCCAGCAAAATCTGTCATCTTCATAGAGAAAGTCACAATCATTACATGGCTACGAAGTTCCCCAATAGGAGTTTCCTTTGTAATAAGTTTTTTATAAATTTACAGTTTAATCAAACTATCGATAGATAGATAATAGAGATAGATAAGTAGAGATAGATAGAAATATATATAGAGAGAGAGCTGGGTAGAGATAGATAGATAGATGATAGATAGATAGATATAGATAGATAGATAGATAGACAGACAGATAGATATAGATATATAGATAGATAGGTATAGATAGATAGATAGTTTGTCTGAGAAAGAACATGATCCATGACTTACCATAATACCTTTCTTAACAGCTTTCTTACAAGGTTTGATGGTTTATTAAGTGGTTAAAAATGCAGAACCAATTATGAAATTATGTTCATTTAGAGAGAATGAAGTACTTTTTAAAATTTTATTTATTTTATATTATTTATTGTAACTATTGAAAAAGAACAGAATAGATATTGCGAGACTGTTTCCAGATTTTCTTTTCTGTTGTTACATTTATAGGTGAGTTAAATGGCTGTGCTCTTTTATATGTGATAAAACATTTGGTAGATCTTCCTTTCGGCCCTCCTCATAGTGAGTCTTCAATGAAAAGTGAAGCAAATTTACTCAGTCTGGTAATAATTTGGTCAAGAAACTCTCAAAATTTATGTTGTTTTTTATATGCTATAGAAAACAAATGGTAGAGTCCTAATAGAAGTCTTTAATTGAGCAAACAAAACCATTATCATGTAAAATGTCTATAAAAAGTGTCATTATGTAACTGATAATATGTCAAATCAAAAAATATAGAAACTTTCATTAATCATCTGTTAGCCGTCTTTTATATAAATTATGAGGTAAACTCTTAGAGAAGGTGCTCATATATTTCATCTAGAGACATCTGGGCATAGTTTTTAAAATCTTGACATCTTTTTAAGATAGTTCTATTTCTCATTTTCAAATTTTTCTTTTCTATGTTCATTAAGACTAATAGTGATTTTTCTTACATAAGTTTAGATTACATCTTATGAATACTTTTTTTGTGTTCATTCCCAAAATAATTGAGTGTGTGCTGCTATATTTTGTCTTGAATAATTTTAACTCAAATAAGAAGTATCTGCTTTTTATTTTTTACTTTTTCTTTCTTTCTTTTTTTGTTGTTTTTTTTTGGGGGGGGGATTCCTTTGGAGAGGTTTTTGTTATAGGGCACATACACTCACCAGAAAGACAGAGAGACAGAAAGCTAGAAATCACTCTCCAGGGTGGATGGCCACACAACAATTCCTTCTCTTCCATTCTCTTCTTAGGATCTTGGGTTTAAGCCACCAGATCCGGGACTAGAACCGTAGTCAGCTAAATGAGAGTCTAGTAATATAGCCATTATACCAACTACTGGTCCCTTTTCTTTTTCTTTAGTGATGCTCCATGTTTTTGTCATAATACTAAAATTGGAGAGCCAGTAAAGATTGACTTCATAGACATGAAGACTTTCTCACTTTCTCTCACTGTCTCTCAATGTCTCTCTTTCTCTCCCTTTAAACTCAGCCTAAATACTATATTGTTTTGCTTGAATATTATGACTATAGGTGGCTTTGAACTTGCTCATAGCCTGTCTTGAAACAAAAAATCATTTGGCAGCTAACATTACACCAGGGCATAGTCAGGGGACTGTAATGAAATAATCCCATGCAGGGTACAGACAGTAAATGGACCAAGTATGTACCTCTTCCAACTTATAGGAGCTATTATTTAGATTGATCAGATTCCCAAGGGTGTTACTTATTTAACACTGACATGAACTCATAATAGAGGACAAATGTAGTTTCCCCAGGGTCACTACTCTGGAAGTAGTTTAGTTCAGAAGTTGGCACTTGAGGGGTTCCTTTCGTATCTGAATCTTTAACATTGTAATATGATCAGAGAACTGGCAAGGCTGGCCCATGAATTGAGCCTGTTATTGTGTTTCTATCATCTAAAGTGCTCTAGCAAAAGCACACAGCAGCACCCCTGAGAAACAGATAACATCTTCCACTGCCAGAAATAAGCAATATAGAGATATTTGGAGTTTTGCTTTTGCTTTTTTGTTTTTGTTTTATAATTATCCAAATGTGAAAGAGAAAATCCCTCTAACAAACTTAGCAGTTTTTCTTAAGGCTTTGTCTTGGTTTGGAGTCAAATAATTTGAATTGTACCATAGGAAAGCTTATCAAAATAAGAATTCCAATATAATTATTCATATGTACTACCAGTAATTGGTTAATTCCAGATGATTTAACGTTTTTCACTTTAACTGATACAAGAAGGAAATATAACTAAATAATTACGGTAGTGTACTTGTTGACCACCTGCCAAATTAAAAGCTTTTAGTGTCAGTTGGAAAATGTTTATATTAGTATAAATTAACTATAAACCTTCTCATAATTGAATGAATTGGGTATTGACTAGTTGCCTAAAAAATACTGACCAAAAAACCTTACTGAAAATATTTAAAATGTGATCAGTCTATTGACGAAGGCAGGCTTTTTATTACTGCCTTGTTCATTCTATCTATTTCTCTAAACTCTAATTTATAAAATATTGGACAAAAATGGGAGAAGAAAGAACCATTAGAACTTGTAGACTGGTTACACTTCTTTGTATTTCTCCTTCTATTGGATCTGAATGTATTTATTTATGAATTTTCTGCTGCTGTATTTCTTCTCTGCTCTGGAAATGCATTTTCCAAATTCATAGAAATAATAGTTCCTTTTATAAAATTTCCTTTCCTTGCTCCTACATAGTTAGGAGAAGTCCACCCCTGATGCTGGGAGATCTCTCTGAACCCACAGCAGCAAAATCTCTGTCCTCATCGTTAATGATAATTGAACTTCCTTCATGAAGAAATCTCTAATTTTTAAAGATAGAAAGGTTTAAAAATATAAGATATCGTCTCTCTTTCTTCCTTATGTCTGTCCTGCTTCAAATCATCTTTATCTTTCTCCATTTGGCTACCATAGCCAGATTTCTTTTCTTTTTTATTATTATTATGCTTTATTTCTACAATTAAAGTATGAATTTATTTTGGTACAAAAACTTTTTGAAATTCATACATAATTTTCCCATTACAAGTATTTCCATGACCTTTTGTTCCTGAAACATTTTTTTAAATTAATTAATTTATATTCATTCCCTAAGCATCATCACAGCATACAAAATGTGATTTCCCATCCAGAATATACTGCATAGTGGCTTAATCATGCATGTTATTGTCAATAAATTTCCATTTCCAGCTTTATATATATACATATATATATATGCACACACACACATATATATATATACACATATGCATATATATATATATATATATATGTGTGTGTGTGTGTGTGTGCATGTATTTTTACCCCTATTTCTGACTCTCTGAAAATATTCAAATTAATTGTAGCAATAAGTCTGGAGTTGAAATTGTATCCCAGAATTTAATTGGGAAGATCGAACCACAACAGAAGATAGATTAAGTACATGAGATTGAACTGGTGAAATAGCATTCTATGACTTTTGACTAAAACATTGCTGATTTTCTTCTAGGCTTTGTTTTCTGGTTTTAAGGATTTTTGTCCTGTCTTGAGCTGTCAATAGATTCATGTACCTATTATTTGAACAGAACCCTAACCTGTTTCCTGGCTTTAAGTTTTTTGGGTTTTTTTGTTTGTTTGTTTGTTTTTTGAGAGATTTTCACTGTAGGGCGCGTGCGCTTGCCAGACAGACAGAGAGAGACATAGAGACAGAAAGCGAGAAATCACCCCCAAGGGGGGATGGTCACGCCGCAATCCCTTCTCCTCCATTCTCCTCTCGGGATCTTGGGCATGCACGCACACGCGCCCGGCGTGAGTTTTAAGCCACCAGGTCCGGACACGAACCGCGGTCGACTATGTGGGAGTCCAGCGACATAGCCATTATGCTAACTCCTGGTTCCCCCTGGCTTTAAGTTTTAAGCAAAGTTCCATAGCCAGATTACTAAGTGACCCCCAAAACTGCATTGTACCTACTTTACCATTCTCCCCCATTTGATGTACTGTGTTATTTTTCTAAAATTCAACAGACTATAAGTTTCCCATTTGAAAGGTTATCTGAGGGCATGAATGAAGGTTCCGTAGTAAAACATGATGCTTTGTGAGTGAGGCAGATCAATATAGGAAGATTATCAGTTCATGTCTGGAGGCCACCACCTTGAGTATGCCAGATGTGCATGTGCCCATCATTCAGGCTGGCCATGTTTGGGGTGGATCTCTCTCTCTCTCTCTGTCCAATGGAATAAATGAATCTGTTTTGTTGTTGTTGTTGTTGTTGTTATTTTAGAAGTTTTTGCTATAGGGTGCTTGCACTTGCCAGAGAGACAGAGAGAAAGAAGGCGAGAAATCACTCCCCCCCTCCCGGGGAGGATGGCTATGCTGCAATACCTTTTCCTCCATTCTCCTCTTGGGATCTTGGGCACACACACAAACACACCTGGCATGAGTTTAAGCCACCAGGTCCGGGACTCAACTTGTGGTTGACTACATGGGAGTCCAGCAACATAGCCATTACGCTAACTGCTGGTCCTATGAATCTATTTTTTAAAAAATCTGATTTCCTGACTGCCCTTACAGCAAACTCCAAGTTGTTCAATTCAATATATTAGAAGAGTGTTTAAAGATTGGTTCTCATGCAAACTGTCTTCTTTCACAATCTACATTTATAGCAACCACATCTAGGAACACGATAATCTTCAGGTTATCTAGTCTTAATCAGTCTGCTGTCTTGGATAAATCATTTATTTCGTTGGAATATTTTTTTCTTTAATTTTGTGTATGGTCAATTATTACAAAAACAAATATTTTCAAAGAGTGCTTTGTAAAGCAAGTTTCTTTTCTACAAATAGCTGATCTCTTCCTTGTGCCTTTACGGGCACTCCATATATGTTTCAGTGAATTTATAAATATTATTATTTTTAGAGACTTTTGCTACAAGGTATGTGTACTCACTAAAAAGGCAGAGATGGTTAGAGAGATAAAAGTGAGAAATCACCCATGGGGGAAAGCCATGCCACAATCCCTTCTCCTCTACAGATTTTGGGCATGCATGCACAGGCATCCAATATGAGTTCTAGCCACCAGGTCTGGTACTCAAACACAGTCGACTAAATCTAAGTTTAGCACCATAAACACTACACTACCTGTTGGCCCCAATTATTTTTAAAGCATATTTTTCCTGTATAATTTTGAAGAACTCATGAGCAAGAATTATTTCTTACTCTTCTTTATATATTTAATATATGACTATAATATAGACCGTGGTATGTAGTAGATTTTCAGTGCTGTGTGTGGTAGATTTTCTGTTCCTATACATGCAGATTGGAACAGACTTAAACCATTTTGGTATTTTCTGTTAAGGGAACATGAGCCATTGCAATCCTAATGATTGCTTTATAGATTTAAGGAGAAGAGTAGACACAGGTAGCATGTTAGATGTATCCACAAATATATTTTTTTCTAGTTGAGAATGTGCTTATATGTAGTGAAATTTACAAGAGAATAAGGAATTACTTGAGGAATATGTTCAACATTAAAATATATAAACTCCATCATTTGTCTGTGTAGCATTCTCCCCAAAATATTTTATTTTGCAAAGCATACACAAAATTTTCCATCTTACCATTTTTATGTGTATACTTCAGTGGTAAATAATGAAGAAAAAGGAAAATATTGAAGAAAAATTATTACAGTGTGACCACACCCAACTGGGGGTGTTTTCTCTCTCTCTATGTCTTTCTCTTATTTATTTATTTTTATTTTTTTTTTTTGGAGAGGTTTTTGCTATAGGGTGCGTGCACTCGCCAGAAAGACAGAGAGAGAGACAGAAAGACAGAAAGCAAGAAATCACCCCCCAGGGGCGATGGCCATGCCGCAATCCCTTCTCCTCCCTTCTCCTCTTAGGGTCTTGGGCACACATGCACACGCGCCCAGCATGAGTTTAAGCCACCAGGTCTGAGACTCGAACCGCAGTCAACTACATGGGAGTCCAGCAACATAGCCATTACACTAACTGCTGGTCCCTCTCTTTGTCTCTCTTAAGTACATGTGCTTTCTGGCTATAAGGAGTTCTCACTTTCTCTTTGTCTTTTGACAATTTTAGTTAAACTGGTTTTCAACAGTATCTCTTTAAGTTCACTTTACTTGAGGTTTGTTGAGTTACTGGATTTTTGATTCTGTCTTTTTTAAAATTTAGCATGTTTTCATTCCTTATTAAGAAAAAATATTATCCCTGTCTTTCATCTTCCATTTTTCCATAGGACTTCCACGATGTGTCTCTAGGTCCCACTTGCAGGGATCACGCAGACCCCTTATACTCTATTCATTTTTTTCTTCAGTCTCTCTCTCTCTGTTTTTTTCTGTTCCTGATTCAATAATTCTCACTGTCCTCTCTTCAAGTTCACTGATTCTTTCTTCTTTCTGCTCAAATACCCCTTAAATACCTTTAATAAACTTTTCATTTCAGTTACTATACTTTTCAACTCCAGAATTTCTATTGTTTCTTTTGGAGTTTACCATCTCTTTATTTATATTACCATTGTGTCTATACATCATTTTCTTCATTTCTTTATGTCTCTTTTCAGTTTTTTGAGCATTTTAAACAGTTATTTTGAGGTCTTTATAATATTTATCATGTATTTTTCTCAAGGAATATCTGGTGGTTAATTTTTTTCCTGTGAGTAGAACAGATTTTCCAATTTTTTTGAGTAACTATTGTTTTGTTGTTCATAACTAGATGTTTGAAACTAATAATTTGGTAAGTCTGGAAATCAAATTCTCTTGCTTATGAGTTTTGTTGCTTTATGTTTTTGTTTTTGCTTTTCATTTTCTTTTTATTGTTGAGAACTTAGCCAAGAATAGTTAATGTCTGGTACCAGCAGTTAGCGTAATGGCTATGTCTCTGAACTCCCATGTAGTCGACCATGGTTTGAGTCCTGGACCCCGTAACTTAAACTCACGCTGGGTGCGTGTGTGTGTGTGTGTGTGTGTGTGTGTGTATGTGCCCAAGAACCGGAGAGGAGACTGGAAAAGAAGGGATTATAGTGTGTCCATCCTCCCTGGCGGGTGACTTCTCAGTTATATATGTATATATATAATTAATGTCCTTTTATTCAGTTTTTTGCCTTTCCCTGGGCATCTGTAGTTTTCTTTTCTTTTTTTAAATTTCCCTTTATATACAATTGCTTTTGAGTATCATAGCACTTAATACCTAACTTAAAAACAGATTAAAAGGGGAAAATGAATGAAACAGAAAAAGTGTCTATCTTTTCTTCCTTTAAATCACCTGAAATTTACTTCAAATACTGGAAGAGGAGTATGATCATAGAGAAAGATGCAAAACCAATGGCCACCTTGCTTTTTTTCTGTCCCTCTGTAACAGAAGTAGCAATCAGTGGTGAAAGATAAAGAAAAATAATGTCAGTTTTAGACTAGTTTCAGCAGAATGATTACCATTCTATTTCATAGATACAGAGAGAATGTCATGTGTAATGAGCAAAATATAGCAGTGACATTTTAACATAGGTATTAAATACAGACATTAAAGATTAAATGTGTTCAGATAGTACAACCTGAGTTATTGACCCTACGAGCTTGAAAGTATAAAGAATAACTTAATAAAAAATAAAAATAGAATAACTTTAATTTGCAGTAAACCATTGAAGTAGAACTCAATTAATTGAAATAAAAAATAACACTAATACAGTTCTGGCAGATACAACAGTGAGAAGCCACAACAAATATGCTGTGAAAAAAAAAAGTCACAGAACAGGTATAATCACAGATGCCGAACCATAAATCTAAAAGAAATTTTAAAAATCCTTAGAAATTGCTATGCTCTTTTGTTTTTAATCATTTTTAAATGGCTATTTTATTAGGAAAATATAAATGACTCAAATGTTGTAAATTCTATAAAGAGCAAAATTAAGAGATTAAACTATAAGTTCTGTTACAGTATAACTTCAAAGCATCAGAAATAAATAATTGCTGTTTTATTAAAGTTGCTAATTATATAAGTTCAAATAATTTAAAATTATTGTTAATACTTCAAAAGAAACTAGAGAAAAAGTAAACAAAGCCATATTCCAGTAGTAAACATAAAACATAATATTAAACATTAGTATATTATTGAGGAAATTTAAATAGGATTTTAAAATAGCAAATTGTGTAATATATAATTCAATAAAGCAATAGATTACACAAGGAGAAAAATCCCTCATGAATATATACATATATGTCACAACAGTGTGATACAATTTAATACTCTTTCTGAGAAGTAAATAGGAAGAATCTACCTACCTATGTTAAACATGGTTTAAAATAATCATTATACATAATGTTAAAAAATGAGAAGTATCATCAAGTGGAAGCAACAATATTTTACACATATTCAAAATAATAAATCAAAACATAATTTAGTCACATATTTTAGAAAGCAAGAAAGACAATTTTTACATTTATGAATAATATTAAGTAATACTTAGACAGCCTCAGGAAATAAATTCGGAGTGTGTGAGAACTACAGCCCAGCACAGCAGTTCAGGCAATGGAGGCAGTGCTCTGTGATGCTGGAAGCCGTATGGAAAGGCTTCACATTTATGCCCCTGGTCTACCTGAACATGCTGGACATTCCCATTGTCCTGGAGAGCTTCAGGACTGTGGAGACGATTGTCATAGAAGGACCTACTCAAAGGTGCCTCTCTCTCTCTCTCTCTCTCCTCTCTGTCTTTCATAAAGGAAATAAACTTTATATACATATTTATAAAGAGAGAGAGAAAGAGCGAGCCCAGTGCTTAAGAGAACTGGATTCCCTCATACCCAACTATGGTTTAAATTCCAGCTGGCAACTTGAAAAGCACATTGGGTGTATGTGGCAAAGCCAGCAGGAAGAAATGGAAAAGAAGGAATTATGGTAAAACAATGGGGATGTTTTCTTCTCTTTGTCTTTTTCTCTCTGGTGTGTGCATACACCTTCTCATAAAAATATGAGAATTAACATGAATTGTAAGAAAATGGCTTAGTACAAGATCACATATGGAAAACAAAACTATAGCAATAAATAGTATGAAAATAGAATTATAAAAAAAGAGTGTCATTGGGGTCAGCAGATGGTGTGGTGGTTAAGGTGCTATATTCCTACATAGCTGAGCAGGGTTTAAGTACTAGACCTGCAGCTTGGAAAATCATGCTGGATGCATGTGCATGTGTGCCCAAAATCTCAAGAGGAGAATAAAACAGAAAGGATTGCAGTGTGGCCAATTTCTGATTTTTTTCTCTCTCTGTCTCTCTCTGGTGAGTGTATGCATTCTATGCCAAAATAAAAATAAATATTAAAAAATAATACTTACAAATAAAGAGTTTTGTTAAAAATAACAATATATCTACCTGCTGGTCCCTAGATAAGAAATTTTTTAAAATCACTGAGTAGGATATTCTGTAGTCCAAATTTTAGACAAAGGCTTTAATTTGATTTAATATTTAGAAACGGTCATATAGATGTGTTACTAATGTCCAATAATAATAATAAAAATGAAAGTTTAAGAGTTTTTTAGAAAAAGTTGCTTTTTTTTTTTTTTTTTTTTTAGGTTTTCGCCATAGGGCTCATGATTTCACTAGAGATAGAAAAAGCCAGTGAGAGGGAGAGTGAGAAATCACCCCCAAGAGGAATGGCCAACTACAATCCCTTCTCTTCCATTGTTCTCCCAGACTTTTGGGCACACATGTACATGCACCCAGCATGAGTTTCACATCAAGCCGTCAGGTCCAGGACTCAAACCATAGTTAACCATGAGGGAATCCAGCATGTTAACTACCATGACACCTGCTGGCTCCAAGAATTGCTATTACTAAATATTTTAATTTCATACTTATATTAGCAAAGTATTAACAGCAAGCACTCTTATATAATGCTCTGTTTTCAGACTTCCATATATTTTTCTGACAGATAATTTTATTAATAATCAGCATACAATTTTTTCTGAGGATTCTAGTATCTGTCAGTTTAATAGAAAAGTATATTTAATTTAAATGGTACTTTACTAATTCTAAGAAACACTATCTTTATCATTATAATTAGTGCTATTGCTAATTCCTATTTTAACAACTCCAACATTGAAATAAATATTCAATTAATATATATAATTAGTAATTGGTAGCAGAAAATTAATGATTCTTCTGACTTCTTCAGTCAAAATTTAGCATAGTGGCACACCTATTTTTGATATAGAAGCTCAATTATAATTTTTTTTAATTTTTTTTTTTTTTTTTTGCTATAGGACATACGTACTTGCCAGAGAGAGACTGAGAGGGAGAAGAAGAGGGGAAAGCACCTGCCACCCCATGTAGAAAGGTCACACTGCAATTTCTTCTACTTGATTTCTCCCTTCTTTCAGAGATTTTGGGCATGCACACACAGGCACTTGGAAGTTTCTCAAGCCACTAGATACAGGAATCAAACCACATATTCACCTGTGGGATCCAGCTGCCTTGACCAAAAAGTCACAGAGCAGGCCCATAATTTGTATAGTTTTACAATTATAGTTTTAATGTAGTCAATTATACAAATTTTGTTATTAGATTCCCATTACCATTTTATTTAGTCAATATTTGCTGTGATATTTTTGGCACTTGAAATACATTATTTTATTACCTTTGCTTGTCTTTTAGTTTTGTGAAGAAATCAGCATTCAGTTCTATTGTATTTTAATTAATATAATGTGTCTAGATGGGCTTGAAGCCCTTATAAAAGAGTGGAGGAATGGGTCCACATTATGGGAGACACGGCATTTGACCACTTTGGAGAATATATCAACAAGATCCCATTTCCAAAGCAGAGAAGAGGCCTCACCAGACACAAAATATTCTGGCATCTTCATGTTAAACTTTGAAGTCAAATTCATTTTAATTTTTATAACTTACCCATTCTTAGGTCAGCAAGGAGCTTGGTGGTTAAGGCAGCTAAATCCACACAGCTGACAGCATAGTTCCAATCCCCAACCCAGGCCATGAAAACATACCAGGTGCATATGTTTGTATGGCTGAAATCTTGAGAGGAGAACAGAAGAGTAGGGATTGCAGCTGACCATCCCTGGTGGGAATGTTTTCTAATTTTCCCTCTTTCTCTCTCTGGCAAGTACAAATACCCTACCTACCCTACAGGTTAAAAAAAAAAAAAAAAAAAAAGACAACAACAAAAAAAACTGCTCTCTGAGATTGTACTAGAGTAATACCAATTGACTAAAACGATCCGTGTTCCATTTCAACTGTGTGCCACCCTTATCTTTTAAAAGTTATTTCTGTTGTCATCTTCCCATTCTAAAATGCTTCCTATAAATTCCATTTGAATTTACAATGTTTTAGGGAACTTGTGCTTAGTTTTAAAAACACTTTTTTTGTTTGTTCGTTAATTAATTAATTAATTAATTCTGTGAGCAAGAGAGAGAGACAGGCACTCCCTACAGGGCCTTTCAGCTGCAATCCACCCCTACTTTCAGCCAGACCCTGCATTACAGGCACACATATGACCAACATGTTTAGGAAGTGCTCTGAATGTGAACCCAGAACCTTCCCGTGGTTTCAATTTCAGAGTACTGTACCACTGTCTGATCCCCTTAGGCAAACACTGAATCTGCATCTCAATTAGTCAGAGTCACATGCTCGGCCTGGTTGCTATGATATTAATCTATCCTCTTTGAGTCCTATGGGGACTTTAGATGGGTACAAAAGAAAGTGGAAGCTATCAAGAATCTTGGACAAAGCCCAGGATGAGAAAGGAGAGAGAACTCTGGACAATTAATGGTGTTGGAGTTGGTACTAACTTAATTTTCATGGTGTCCCATTTTGCTTGTTTTCTTTCCACCCTGACTGCCTTCTCCCTGTGGACTTTGAACTTGCTTATTTGGTCCATGCAATTCTGTAAGAAAAATCTTTGTAATAAATCTTTCCCCTTCTCTTCTTATTTCATTTATCTTTTTTTTTTTTTGGGGGGGGGATGATTTGCTATAGGGCACCTGGACTCTCCAGAAAGAGAAACAGAGAGACAGAAAGTGAGAAATCACCCCACAGGGAGGATGGCCATGCCACAATTCCTTTTCCTCCATTCTCCTCTCAGGATCTTGGGCACACACACATATGCGCCTGGCATGAGTTTAAGCCCCTGGTCCGGTACCCAACCTGTGGTCAACTATATAGGAGTCCAGTGACGCAGCCATTATGCCATCTGCTGGTCCCTCATTTATCTATCTTTCTATCATCATTATTTTCTATTATCTACCTGAAAGACATTAATGGCTTTCCAGAATTTCCATATTCTGTGAGTTTGTCATAACGTAGGAAGGGAAGAATAGTAGTTGTAAAAAAAGTTCGAGTTGAGAATCAGCTGATTTCAACTAAAGAAGTTATATTGGAATTGGAATATCTGTATAGGTCTAATGCAATCATAAGTAACCTGGAAATTGCTGAGATGTAACAAAGGGTCCACAACCCATTTCTGGATTTGAAGATAAAAGAGGCCCAGAAAGTAAGACAGAGTTCCAGAAGCTGGAAAGAGAGATGAATAAATGAATGAAGTAAGGAATAAATAAATAAATAAAAATAAACCTCCCTTAAAGCTTTCCAGAAAAGGTAGTCTAGTAACACCTTGAGTTTAGTTCAGTGGACCCATTTTGAGTTTCTGACCTTCAGAACTGTAAGATAATAAATTTGCATAAGTCACTAAGTTTATAGTAAATTTTTATAGCAGTTATATACAAACCATATCTTTAAAATACATCATAAAATCAGATGGGTTTGTCCTAATATATTCTGGATGATTAGCATCAACAAATCGTTCAGCATAACTCATCATAAAATGTATCAAATTATAAAAACCACACAATCAATGCATTATATGATGATAGAGCAAGTTTTACATTCTACATACCTTAATTATAAAATTAATTTTAATAGGCACTCAGGAAATTTCTCTCCTTTGGCGAAACCTACTCTACTCAAAACCAACAATTTCACAAATATTTTAAGAAGCAATTTGAATGCAGTTCTTTAAAATCAAGAGCAATAAACTTTACTCACACTCATTAATATTGTGTAATATTTACTAGAGCAACCAAATAGCATGACCTGAGATGTAACATCAATTATATTACATTCATTGGTTATCATTACCCAGTAAATCTGTATTTGAGTTTAAAATGTTATGATTTCAGTCAGTTTTAATATTTTAGGCATAATTTATATACTATTGCAATTCTGAATATAATAGTTGGATTGGTAATAAACATCTCTTAAATCAATTCGTGATTTTTTAGTAATTTTAAAGAATCATGTGATTAATAATTTTTTTAATCAAAGGATACTTTTGTTATCCCTTATTTTGCATTTTTATACCTCTGCCTTTATTGCTACTATTGAATAGACTTCTTCCATTCGCCAATGATGAGACTAAAAACAAGTAAACTGATGAAACATGTAATAAAAAGAATGTCATTTTATAATTAGTAATGTGAAACTATTATTATTTCTTTCTAGAGAGATTTTTGGCTATAGGGTGTGTGTACTTGCCAGAGAACAGAAAGTGAAAAATCACCCCTCATTTGGGATGGCCACACTGCAATCACTTCTGCTCTAATCCCCTCTTGAGATCTTGAGTACACATGCAATCATGACTGGTGTGTTTTTAAGGTATAAGGTGTGGCATTTGATTCATACTCTATTATCTGGGAGTCCAGCTATGTAACTATTACGCCATCAGTTGGTCCCTGCAATATAACATTTTTTATATATGCAATTTGAATGAGAAAGTCAATATGGAAACTTGGCTGTTATTTATATCTTAAAAAAAGTCAGTGAATAAACTGAAATTCAAAAATGCTAAGTAGTTTGGCTAAGTTTACACTGCTGGTAAGTGACACTGATAGAGAAGATGTCCATTTTCTTTCCTATATCTAACTTCTCATCAAGGCAGCCTTCCGCGCTTGAAAAAAAAATTAGCTTCAACATTTCAAGCACCCTTTTGCTATTAAAATTGTAAGATGTTTTTATTTAACCTGTGAAAGTACTTATCATGATGGTACTTGACTGCAATATTACTTGAGAAATTGATTTATAATTCATATACATTTATTTCAAAAGGATTTCATCCAACTTTTAAAAACATAAGTTATAATACAAAATAATTTGCATTTAAGAAAATTTTATTTTTGAATTTTCTAAAATAATTTATGTATGTATATTAAAATTATATTTTTCTGAAAGGAATAAAAATGTGAATTATCTTAATGAGGAAATGAAGAGTGTACTTTATAGAGCTCTACTTAATGTTGAGACTTCAAGAGTTTGTACTATCAGTAAAAGGATAAAATAGAAATAGATGTAAAACTATTTTTACTATTAGCACAGCAAAGAAATTGCCTGCCTGAAAATTGGCACAGAGGTGGGTAAAAAAGGACTTCAGAACCAGGTATTAATTATACAGGCTTGAGTTTCCAATTCATTTAGATAATCTAAAAATCACAATGTTAAAGTACTGCCAGATTGTTAGTGAACTTGGGCAATTAGTGGAAAAGTTAATACAAATTCTCTCAGAAGGAAACTGACTTTGACATGAGTCTCAACTCTCACAGATCTAGTGCCAAGGAGTATGAGCTCAGAGTTGATTATGAAATTTTTAAAAGATTGAGTGAGCAAAATTTACAAGAAAGAAATTACAGTCAGACTCAAAAGTTGGGAAAAATAGAAAGATAAAGAATGTGCAAGAAAGTACTGCAAAAATTTACAATGTAAGAAAATATGAAAATTATTGTATGCCAAAAACTTTAAATCATTATGTTGTATTGAAATATAGTAATGTAAATGACAAAGATCATGACGTATTGGCCCAAAATAATATATTTATAAAAACAAGAAAAATATGTATGTACAAAATTCCATCATCATGCATAACAAAATCAATGATAATTACTTGATATCATATAGAAGCTATTCCATATTCAAAGTTTCCCATTTTCTTTCAAACCATTCCTTACACAAATTTTTCAAAATAAGCATTCAATCTGCACAATGATAGTTTGTCAGCAATTTTATCGTTTTTACCTGAACAATCTGTATTTTCTTTTCTTTCTTCTTTCTTTCTTCTTTCTTTCTTCTTTATTTTTTCCTTTCTTTCTTTCTCTTTCTTTCTTTCTTTCTTTCTGCTTTATTTTTTTGTTTCTTTCTTTCTTTCTGTCTCTTTTTTTTTTTTTTTTTTGGTAAATGTTTTTGTTTTATAGCATATGCACTCATCAGAGAGAGAAAAAAAGAGAGAGACAGAGACCGTGAGAGAGAGAACAGGTGAGAAATCACCCCCAAGAGGGGATGGCCACCATTTTCTGTTTTCCTCCGGGACCCTCAGCATACATGTACAGGTGCCAAACTGTTTGAAACCAACAGGTCAGAACTTCAACCGTGGTTGGGCATGTGGGAGTCCAGAGACATAACCACCATCATCTGCTGGGTCCACAATCTGCATTTTCATGACAGCAACTTAGGTGAAAGGTTTTATATTTTATGATTTTTATTATTTCTTCACCTTCTATATTTCCTGTTAATTATAAGTAAAATACAAAGGATTAATTAAACTTAAAGAATTTGGATAAAACATGTGGTGTGATATAATTTGTTCTGAATTATATCAGTAGACATATAATATTTTACTTATCACCAGTATTAATGCTTCTGTTAATGACTGGGGTGGTCGATGAGATCCTGATCTCTTTATGAAGAATACATTTTTCCCCCATAGGACCAGAAAGTATTTGTTGTGGCAGTAACTTGTTATTAATGTAATTTTAATTTTCCCATTAATTCTCAGCATTATGGTTTTGTTACTACTTGGTAATCTTGTCAGGAACAAAAATTTTATCGGGTGTTGAATAAATCTATGTTATCTAATCCTCCAATTTCTTATTTATTGATTTATTGATTTGCCTGGTATTCTTTTCAACAGGAAGAAGTTTTTTCACCAACAGGAGCTGCTTGTTTTTCCCTAATGACTATTCAGATTTCTCTTAAATATTGTTCATACTCATATGCAGAATAGAAGTTATTATTTTATTTATTTATTTTTAATTTTCTAGAGGGCATGTGTGCTCACCATACACACACACACACACACACACAGAGAGAGAGAGAGAGAGAGAGAAAGTACCTGCATGAGGAATGGTCACAGCATAATCCCTTCTCATCCTCATTTCTCCTTTGGTGATTTCGGGCACTCACACACAGGTGCCCAGCATGTCTTTTGAACGGCTGAGTCCAACACAATGCACAGTTTGCCCTATGGTATTCACCTGCCTTACCTAGCCTGTTAATTTTTTATACTTACTTGTCATACTTTTAATTATCTCTAAATATGTACTTAATAGTTGTATGTAAGTATATTTATGCAAACATATAATGATCTAGAATTGATGCTGTAGTTGTTTAAAGATTAGAAGTTAAGCTATATTGTCATTTATTTCAAGGAAGGTATGCTTTTATATTTATTATAAATCCTATTGCTCTGATTTTCCTGACTCTCCACCCTCCCACAAACCAAACATTATGTTGTTTCATTGTTTTCCAGTTAAAACCACATAAAAATATGTGTTTCCCTTTTGTACTTCAGAGGTACGTTTTTAAAGTTTGCATTGGAATAAGTGTTTGCATGCATGCATACATGTTATGGTGAATGTCTAGGAATTTTCTATCTGTGCAAAAGGATTCTGCTCCTTTTTTATGACAACATCATACTCTTTTATTTCATTCATCATTTTTGCACATTTATTCACTATTCCTTCTTTAGCTGGACATTTGGATTATTTTCAGGATTTAGCTATTATAATGTCACATCAACCAAATTTGTATATACATAATTTTCTTCCCTTTTAAAACTAGTATTAAAATAAAATTTCTAGAAAGTTTGTTTTTATTTGTTAATGCTAAGTTAGAAGCACAATTCATGAGTAAATTTGTTACCAGACCAAATTCTTCTTCATAGGGATTACATAATTTTGCATGTATCAGCAGTTCATACATTTATTTCTGAATGGTTATTCTACATATCCTTCATCTGTTCAGCAGTTTGTGGACATTTAAATTTTCTCCATTTGTTTGCTATTATAAATAATTCTGCTAGGAACATTTTAATGCAAATTTGGTGTGGACAAAATGTTTTTGTGCTTTTATTTCCCTTGGGCAGTTACCTAGTGGAAATACTTTCTTATGTAGTAAGCATATATTTAACTTTCTTTGACAAGTACCAAGCAGTATTCCAAAATAGCACAATTTTGCTTTTCCATCAGAAACGTATGAGGGTTTGGTTTACAACATTTGGTATTTTAAGCTTGTGGGTTGTAGCTATTTTAGTATGTGATGGGGTATTTCCATCTTAATGTTGAATGCTCAGAGACCATTATACATTCTATCTACTAGTAATTTACTATCCCATTCTAGCTTATTTTATTTTTAAATGACATCTTTTGAAGAATAAGTCTTAACTATGTATCAATTGCCTAAATTTATTATCTTGCAGAGGTAAAGGTAAAAAATCTTAAAAGCAAGGTCTCAACTGGGCTGTGTTCTTTTTGGAACCTATAGTTTTTTGTTTTGTTTTGTTTTTTTCCAGATTCTAAATGTCCAGGTTCCTCATTCCTCTAGTATTGGCTCCTTCCTATTTATTTTATTTATTTATTTATTTAAGTTTTTGTTATAGGGCACATGTATTCACTGGTTAGAGATGAGGGAGAGAGAGAGAGAGAGAGAGAGAGAGAACGGTCATCCTACAATCCCTTATCCTTCAACCTCCTCTCAGGATTTTAGACTTGCAGGTACATGCACCTGGCATGTATTTTTTTTTAAGCTGCTGTGTCAGGGAGCCCAAAGCTCAAAGCTCAAAACTCAAACCTCACAGTTAGCCCCGAGAATCCAGCTGCCTTTACCACTTTGCCGTTGGTTGGCCCAACCTTTCTTTATTTTCAAAGTCAGAAGCTTAGATTTTCCAATCTATTTGTCTGACCTTTACTTCAGATGTTACATCCCCTGTCTTCACACTGACACTTCTTCCTTCCTCATGTAAATATCCTTTGGTTTATCAGGATGGGCTCATCCTAACAAATCTCTAGACATTTATACAGAAAATGTAAGTTATGTTAGTTTGAGATGATCAAGGATAAGAATATATATCTATTTTAAGAAGTGGTCAGCTAGGTTCACACTAATTAGATATTAGGGAGGATCTCAAATGGGACTGGAGATAAAATCAAAGCAAAAATTATAAAATATTAGGAGAAAAAAATCATGCGTTTTAAATTAGTAGTTGAATATGGGACAGAACTCTCTGAGGAATAACTAGGCTTTAGTATAAACCCAGACAAAAATAGATTCAACATGGTATTCAGATATAAATGAGGAAATATAAATGAGACTGTAATTATATATTTAAGTAAATTACTTTTATTACAGTAATTATACTTATGTGCCATAAACACTATCTTGGTCAATGACATATTACACTTAGGACAACGGTCCCACAGATTATAATAAAGATTTTTAAAAAGTCCTATCGTCCAGTGACATGGTAGCTTTCAAAATGTTGCATAGAATTGTATTACTCACAAGTTTGTGGTGATGTTGCCAGTTATTTAAAAGCATAGCCTAGAGCCAGCAGATGGTGTAGTGGTTACGTAGACATAATGTCACTGGACTCCCACATGGCCAACTGGTTTGAGTCCCAGACCCAGTAGCCTGAAAATCACACAGGGCACATTTGTGTATGGGCCCAAAATCTCAGAAGGAGAATGAAAGAGAAGGGACTATGGCATGGTCTTTCCTTACCCTTGGGGAGGGGGTAGATTTCTCCTTTCTGTCTCTCTGTCTCTGTCTGTCTGGTTTTCCCTCTCATTGTCTCTGTCTCTCTCTCTCTCTAGCAAGTGCATGTGTCCAATGACAAAACCCTTTTAAAAATTAATAAAATAAAAGCATAGCATCTGCAATTATGCACAATACATAATACTTGATATTGCTAATAGTACTAATGTATTATACAGATAATGCTTGATGTAGAAATCAAAGGAAAATAAGTCCTACTAAAGCACTATGTAATTGATTTATGTGTTCACTCAACTATCCTTTTAATCATTATTTTAGAGTTTACTATTCTAGTTATAAAAAATATTACTATAAAACAGTATGTCATGTTATATTGGCATTCCTTTCATATATCTTATGTTTACCATAATTCTTAATTGCATTTTTCTCTCTTGTGCTTAATTTTGTGTACTTTTGTTCATCATGATCCTTCTAATAGGACAAAATAAGAAAGTGAAAAATAGTTTATAAAGCGTATCATGGTACATAGCGGTGTCCTAGGCCTGTGCATGTACTCACCTGTGGACCTGACACCATCATAGAGGAAGCACAGTGTAAAGTAGGTCTGTGAGTTTCGTAGGCAGTATATCCCATTCATGGAAATATTATTCCAGTACTTATACAGAATGACACAACAGCCTGCCTGAATTTCACGGGAGCAAAGGTAAGAGGGTGTTCTGTAGTAGGCTTATTAATATCATCACACTTACTTGTGAATACTCTGCTTCACTGCAAGCTGCTCTGGACTTAAGCCACATGACAGGACTCGTCCTATACAATTGGATGCACCAATGGTGAAGACACCTAGATTTCCAGAGAAAGGTCAAACATCATGGTAGAAAATCACACAACTTTTGAAATACAATTCCAAGCACTGCTCCTAAGTCCTAATAAGGATACGTTTTCTGACCATGTGGCATCAAGGGACCAAGTATGTGGCCACAATTGCCTTTCATGACCTTGATTCTTTTAAAATTATTAAATCATAATATTAGCCCGACCAGTGACAGTTCATTATTATTTGAAAGTGACAAATATGGAATTTACGGATGAGAAGGACCAGTGGGCACCAGTGAGCTCCTGAAGCCAGTAACAAATACTCACATCATTCATTAATGTTGGGCCAATGGTGCCCTCCCTCACACAGGAGGTATGTGGGGAATCTTCTACAACCAATTAATAGAGCAGGAAAAGCTCAAGTTCAGTTCATTTATGAGCTATCTTAATATACAGATGTAAGAAAACTTTAAAAGGCAACTGCACCCACATTCCACTCAGGGTTGAGATTAGAAGACATAGGCTATAACACCAATTCCCAGTCCATAGAGAAACATGGGCCTGGATACCCATTCAAAGTGGAAAGAAGAGGGGCTGAACTTTATAATATATACAAATTCAAAATCAGTTATAAATGTCTTATCTCTATAATCAGAGACCAAAGGGAGAAAGACTAGAAGATTTGGAAAACGGAGTTCCAGAACACAGGGTTCTGAAGCAGTAGCACATGAAGTGAGAAAAAAGTGTTAAGATCTTGGGATCACATGTTAACATTTGTCAGAAAATATCCTCCATGAAAGAGGCATAAAACAAAGCAGTAGACATCATGCTTTGGCAACTTTCAATTTTTTTATTTAAAAATATAAATAGCTAGCCACCAGGTGGCATGGTGTTTAAGGTGTTAGACTCCCACATGGCCAACTGGTCCCTGTCCCAGATCCAGTGACTTTAAAAATAAATAAATAAATAAATAAATAAATAAATAAATAAAAATCATGCCTTGTATGTGTACGTACATGCTCATAATCCCAAGAGGAAGAGTGAAGAGAAGGGACTGTGGTGTGGTCATCCCTCTAGGGGATGATTTCTCACTTCACCTCTCTTTGTCTCTCTCTCTTTTCAGCAAGCACACATGCCCTATGGCAAAAAAAAAAAAAAGAAAAGAAAAAAATATCAGATGCCATAATGTATCATAAAATAACAGACAAAATGATATGAACTCGAGAAATAAAAAGATGAAATGAGGACCAGTAAATAAAGACCTGAAAGTTTGTGGGAAAGCCTTGAGAGGTTTCTAGACCACCTATCCAACCCTCCTGCTTCTTACATCTTTAAAACCTAGAAAATATTTTAAGATGAGACCACCGATTTGGATTACTCAGGTTTTCAACTATATTTCATGCCAGACTCAAGTGACTGCTGAAAGTTTTATTTCTTCCAGTGAGTTTCCTCTGGGCCAGACCAATCTCAGCTCATATTCACAGCTGGTAAATCAAGTTAGAGAAGAGAGTGTACACCGCAGCTCACCTCCAAGGATGCTTCTTACTCTAAAATTTTAGTCCTTACTGTTTCACAGCACTGAGAATCACTTAAAATAGGATTACTATGATGCATTTCATTGTTTATAGTTTTTATAGCAAAGCATTGTGCTGCCATGATTCATCATATTATAAACGAAAGTAGAAATACCCAGTACTGATCATATCAAAGTAGTAGTTTAATTACCATACACATACACACAACAGACACGCGCACACACACACACACGCACACACACACACACATACACACACACACATATGCATACACACTAAGAAATGTTTACCTAAGCATAGAACTAAATTTGCTGTTGCTGAAAAAGTCACCCAGCTGAGGGCAAAGTTAAAATTTAAAAAAAAAAAAAAAAGCCTCTGTTATTGGATATTAAATATAGAAGCACTTATACAAATTCTGTGTCAATGTTAATTGTGTAAGACAATTCAGAAATAGAAAAGTGCTTGAAGATCATATTTGGGAGTTCTTTATTTAATTTGTAAATTTCTAGGATAGTCTGCATTCCAGAATATTTAATGTATGAAGTTTATTATTTATGTGCTCTGAAGTTGTTCAAAACTTAATAGATTTAAGGGTAATGCTTTTGTTAATTAATCCATACATAAGATTTCAACTTAATATCTTTATACATGTATATTTTTACATAGAGATATATAAATACAGTGCCAGATTTTCTTAATTATAGATCATAATAGTAAGAATATGAATTATATTTTGTAATACACTTTAATAAAATATTACATTTGTAAATCATTCATTTTATTTCCTAGTCAAAAGTTTTAAAAAAGAAAAAAGAAATTATGCTGTTTGTGAATCCGAAATCTTTTTAGTATCAGTGGCTCTATCTGACCAACAGATGGATCAACAAATAACAGATGGTTTTATGAGCAGCTTTGTCATCTTATCATCTAAAACATTTTACATGTCAAGGCTGTAGAAATTTGGCCTTTGCTATTATGTACTGGGCCTGCTGTCAGCCTGGTTCTCTGACTGAATTTTTTAACCACATTTTGTTTTCTTACTTCTTCTAATCACCTTATCCATGCATGTACATCTTCTCCCTATATTTACATATTTCCAGAATGCTTTTTTGCACAAAGAAAACAACGTCTTTTTAATGACACTCGATCCTAATCAATATTGCAAATTAAATCCTTGGGCACTATTTTATAGATTGCCTTTTTATTATTCTAGTTTTTTCTTTGGTAACAAGTTTTAGACTAATAATGCTCATGTGTTTCTTTTTAACTTAATAAACCCATATAAATTTCTTATCATTTTAGGGGTAATATGCATTCATTGGAACACATACGCACACACACCTCCCCTCACACAGAAGAATAGGAAGAAGTTAAAATATTTGAAGTTCATATTCTTTTGTATGAGGGGAGGTGAGTGTGTGTATGTGTGCTACAATGAATGTATATAGAGTAGCTAAGTAAAACTTAAATCAGAACTGAGACCAGAAGTTAGCATAATGGCTATGTCGCTGGACTCCCATGTAGTAAACCGCGGTTCGAGTCCCGGACCTGATGACTTAAACTCACGCCAGGCGTATGTGTGCGTGTGCCCAAGATCCCGAGAGGAGAATGGAGGAGAAGGAATTGTGGTGTGGCCATCACCCTTAGGTGGTGATTTCTTGCTTTCTGTCTCTCTGTATCTCTGGAGAGTGCATGCACTCTATAGCAAAAACCTCTCAAAAAAAATTAAATCAGAACCAAATAGTATTATATAATTTTCAAAATGTTTTATACACATATGTATACTTACATATATACTCGTATATATAGGTATATTTTTACAACAATATATAACTTTATAATCATACTTTCTGATCAAATTAATCTTATTAACAGTTTAAAATTAATATATTTAAATGTCAATAAATTAAATACCTATGTTATTTTAACTACTGCTTATCATTGCAGCAAATGTACATAAAATGTAAGTAGCTCGCTCTTTTAACAAATTTATGCTTGTACTCATTTTTTTCTGACAATAATAGAGGTCTTTGGGTTTATTTCCACTTACGCAATGCCAGGCCCTGGGCTCCCTGCTTCACATGCAGTTAGTTATGTATTCACAGAGACAAGTGGTGGTATGGGTGTAACATAATGCTCTCTGAGGCTGACACACAAGAGAAGGTTTTGGGTTTGTGTAACACCCTCTCTGAAAGTTGGTGTTACCTAAGGTTAATGCAGGTAAGAATTAAATAAATAAATAAATAAATAATGAAAAAATAAATTTAAGGAGGAAAGTTGGTGTTATCTAATTAGTGCAGAATCACCAGATAATAAATTATTATTCTAGGAGAAAATACCAAAGACTCAGAGAACTTCCGGGGTAGGATGTTTCCAATTACAAACTACCATTCTTGTTATGTTTATATAAATAATGCCCCCTAGTTCCCCAGTCAGGTGAGGAAAGTTAATGTATTTGAAAGAGTGGTTAGAACAAGTGTCAAGAAAGTTGACTGAGGAACCAGCAGTTAGCGTAATGGCTATGTCGCTGGACTCTCACGTAGTCGACCGTGGTTCGCGTCCCGGACCCGTTGGCTTAAAACTCACGCCGGGCGCGTGTGCGTGCGTGCCCAAGATCCCGAGAGGAGAATGGAGGAGAAGGGATTGTGGCGTGACCATCCCCCCTGGGGGGTGATTTCTCGCTTTCTGTCTCTATGTCTCTCTCGGTCTGTCTGGCGAGCGCACGCGCCCTATAGTGAAAATCTCTCAAAAAAAAAAAGAAAGTCGACTGAGAAAAATAATATGACTCCAGAGGAAACTAATGATTTTGATTTGCAAGTAAAATCAAAGCTGTCTTTACATCCAAAAACAAAGAAAGGATTTCAAAAAATTACTATCATATCTGAAATTGCAATTATTTATAAGATTTATTGGAATTATTAAGAAACATTAATATTTTTGTCTGGTGAAATATAAGACACCCGTTTCTGCCTTTGTATTTCTGTTAATTCGCCTAATATTAAAGAAGTATAAAGTAAATTGGAATAACAAGTCATCTATTTCTACTTATTTATTGGCCCAGAGGTTCCTCCATAAGCTATTGTAAAAGAAAGAAAGTATGAATCAGGATTGCAGTTTACAAAAGAAAAAATTTCTTTGGACAATCATGAATACCATAAAAATTAATATCCTAACAGTCATTATATGTAAGAACAAAGGACAAGACAATAGTTCTTGAGTTTAAGTTGTTATAACTAAGTTTGAATCTCAATCAGCTGCTTAATTCTAATATGGAATAGCTATATTATTTAACTTTCTTTTTTTCTTGCATTTTCTTAATATAAAATAATAATGTCTCTACATTGATATTACCAAACTTTGAAATAATGTTTCCATATTTTGACCATTGAATTTCTCAATGAGCAGTACAAATAAAATATATCTCACATTAAAACTAATTATATAAATCTTGCTGACCTTCTCAAGAGGTACAACAACCACCACAACAATCACAACCACAGCTACAATGAACACAATCCAGTGAAAAAGAGTGAACTCTGATTTCAGAAAGAGCACAATACAATTGGAAGATTCCATGCCTCTTTCTCCTCTGCTCTCATCATTTATTGAACAAAGGAATTATTTTGCAGCATGCCCTTGTTACTACATTGATTGTCTGCAATTCAATTTTGACCAATATCTTTTGATATGGAATTATTTTCTCAAGAGCATAAACTACCTTAATCAAATGTCTATATAATAGACTGTGACTATGATTAATACAAAGAAAAAAAGATGAATGTTTACAGAAAATTTAGATAGATAAAAGTATAATAAAAGAAAATAATATACTCATTACCTAGACTTTAACGTTATTAATTGTAAATTCTAAGCACCACTAATGGTTATGGTGATTATGAAAGCATAATTTACTTTAAATTTTTGTGTTCTGAAATACATTTAGGTCTGAAATCTCTGGAAATTGATTCAATGACACAGGCTTGGATAGATGTGTTTACTTAGGAAATTATTTCAGGAAGCAATAGATGAGTGACAGATATTGTGAAACTAAGAAATATGGAAAGTCCAAAAATCCTTTTTTTTTTTTTAGGCTGGAGAAAGAACGAGAGAAAGCATCCCTGTAGGGGAATGGTGAATGGCCATTCTACAATTCCTTCTCCATCCTCCTCTCAGGATTTAGAGCATGCTCATATACTCACCTAGTATGTTTTCCCCATACAGTCAGACATGTGGGTTCCAGCTACCTCAAGTAACTTGTCACTGGTTAGCTCTCAAGTTATATTTTATTTATTTATTTATTGGAGAGGTTTTTGCTATAGGGCACATGTGCTCACCAGAAAGATAGAGATACAGAAAGCGAGAAATCACCCCCCAGGAGTCATGGAGTTGGTCATGCCGCAATCCCTTCTCCTCTATTCTCCTCTTGGGATCTTGGGCATGCATGAACATGCACCTGGCATGAGTTTAAGTCACCATATCCAGTACTTGAACCACAGTCAACTACATGAGAGTCAAAAGATGTAGCCATTGGACTAATTGCCGGTCCCAGCCCTCAAAAATTTTTTGTGGTGTGGGCCAACAGCTTGCATGGTAGATAAGCCATGGGACTCCCATAAGGCCAATCGTAGTTTGAGCTTCAGTCCTGGTGACTTGAAAATCATTGTGACTGTGTGTGTGTGTGCATGTGTGTGTACACATGCCTAAAATCTTGAAAGGAGGATGGAGGAGAGCAGATTGAGGCATGACCATACCTCCTAGGGGATGATTTCTCACTTTCCCTCTCACTGTCTCTCTCTTTCTTCAGAGCACTCACACACCCTATGGCAAAATATTTAAGATAAAAGAAAAGAAAAGAAAAATCTATAGGTGATCACTTACCTCTTCAGGGCCAGTGTGGTAGTAGTATTTGAAACCTTCTTCGTTTCAAAGAGCACCTCAGAATGATACACCCTCTGGCTTCTGTTCGTTATTGGTTGAAGGAGCCTCAGAGGTGGCTGTGAAATTCCAAATAGTTCATGTGTTATTTCTAAATCTCCACTAGACATCTTAATTCTCTATCTCAAAAAAAAAAAAAATTAGAAGAGGAAGCGGTAAGAGTCTAATGGCTCTGGGTCAAATACAAAGACTTTTGGGGTGTTTTGAAGGTTTTTAAAGAGTAGCAGAAGTAGAACATGGGAGTGAAGAGATTTGAAAAGGATTACAAGAGCTATCAAATGTAATAAAATATAATCAACTAATTCTCATGCTTACTTAAGGTAAGATTGCCAAGTCAAGAATATTGCAATAATAACAACATAAACTATAGCATTGAGGTTAGTTTAGAAAAAATGTTTTAATGCCAAGGTTTAACATAT
>NW_006159452.1:1981867-2005883 GCF_000334495.1 Tupaia belangeri chinensis | reverse complement strand
TATATATATATATATGAAAAATTATTACTATTATTATTATTTTGGGGGGAGATTTTTTGCTGTAGGGCATGTGCACTCACCAGAAAGACAGAAAGAGACAGCGAGACAGAAAGTGAGAAATCACCTTCCAGGGGAGATGGCCACGCCACAATCCTTTCTCCATTCTCCTCACAGGATCTTGGGCACACACGCACACACGCCCGTTGTGAGTTTAAGCCACCGGGTCCAGGACTCATTGCCTACATGAGAGTTCAGCAACATAGCCATTATGCCAACTGCTGGTCACTGGCAAATTATTTTTAAATGTCCATTTATATTCTTCTTCAAGTATTATAACTCTTTGTATTTTTCTGCCCATGGCAGTTTCTAGCATCTCTTATCAGTCACTTTCCATCATAGCTTTCTAATTGAAATTCTATTAATGTTCTATTTGGGGAGTAGCACATTCATTTTAACACTTTTAACTACAATGAGGCAGCTTCCTTTGTAACTCTGTCCTAGATTTGACTTAGAATCTAATTCAATATTCTAATTAAAATTAAATGTTTCAGTTGTGCTTAATATACTACACAGGGGTTGTAAAGAAATGTCTACCCCTGTAGCCAATTTAAAGCTTATATGCAAGCATTTTTCAGTTTCACTAGCAGTGTAAGTTTATAATAGGTGATCTTTCATCTTGAAAAATGAATCCAGCTGTGTTGCCACTAAAAATTGGTGGTGTGCACTCTGTTAAATAGCAAATGATTCAACTAAATCCCAATTAGAATGAGCAAAATAATGAGGCTACTTCAACTATGTTAAGCATGATAATTTTACAGGAAACATTGATTAGATACTTTGTGCATTTTTAAACAAAATTTTGTATTATGAGATTGTTTATCAAGACAAAAATTTGTTTAAACTAACATACAAGTTCATTTTTGGAGATGTATCTGTAATATTAAAAAATAAGTGGGTTTTGGTTTATGATTTTTTATCTTATTTTTAAAGGTAAGAAAGTTTAAACTGGATGCATGACTTTTGATCAAAAATAGCAGATTCAAAATACTATATTTAGTTTAGATTTAATGCATATGAAAATCTATACAATTGTATAGAATTAATAACTTTTGTAAGTTTTTCACATCTTGCATAAATACTTGGGTGTCAAGTTGACTTCCACATCTAAATATGCCACTACATTGGTCTACAGAAATTAATTCTAATGTCAATCACATTCACACTGAGAGTAAAACATAATAAGTCCATTTGTATGATGGATAGCGACCAGCAGAAGATGTTGTTTTCTTCATACTCTCCATGTCAGCAGCACTTACAAGACACGTAAGTATTGTATAGATTGAGTAGCATCAACAAACTGTTGCCAGTAGTATGGAAGTGAGATAACTGGGAGACAACCAGATCTTATTGTTAAGTTAATTTTATAGGAATCAAATCCATATCATCAATAATGAGTTTAAGAAATAAGTGAACTTTGTTATATGCCATTTGATTGGTTGAAACACTGCAAACAAAATCCTCATAATCTTGATTATAATTAGGATTAAATTACTTCCTGTAAGTATAGCAGAAGTAGAAAGTACAATGATGGCCCTGAAATAATTTTTTTTTTTTTTTTTGGAGAGGTTTTTGCTATAGGGCACGTGCGCTCGCCAGACAGACAGAGGGAGACATAGAGACAGAAAGCGAGAAATCACCCCCCCAGGGGGGATGGCCACGCCACAATCCCTTCTCCTCCATTCTCCTCTCTGAATCTTGGGCATTTATTCACACACGCCTGGCGTGAGTTTTAAGCCACCGGGTCCAGGACGTGAACCGCGGTCGACTACGTGGGAGTCCAGCAACATAGCCATTAAGCTAACTGCTGGTTCCCACCCTGAAATAATTTTGAAATGAATACAACCGAAAAGTGCAATTTTCTAGGTTTAAATTCAATAGTAATTTATTCAATAGCAACTGTAAATTGATTTTGTTTCCTGATCTAAACAATGTTCTATAGAGGCATATTATTTTCATTTTGTGAATGGTGGAATATATGACAGACGCAGATACTTCCTTACTTTGCAAAGTCAGAGCAAGTTCTTGAAATCAAATCCTCTTGGTCTACACCCTGTCCTATTATCACAAGGTCACAATCTTTGAAAATTATGTAAGTAGACCATTGCTGAGAAAAAAAGTAAAACTTTCAGGACCACTGAAATTCAGGAGCAAGAACAGGAATTTTAAATGAAACTATAAAAGCAGCTTATTTACAAAGTTGGAGTGATGTGTTCAATGTATATGATGATGTAAAAGAGTGAGACTTATCTGGCCTTGAAAAAAAACATTAATTTTGGTGAAAATTTTGACAAAAGCATTTTTAAGGAGGAAAAATGTGTAATAATTAAGCTGAAGTTATTTCAAAGTTCTAAGTAGTGCACTTTGTGCTTAAAAATAGTAGCCTTCTCTGAGTAAGATAATGGCAGAAAATAATTAAAAATAAGCTCTTTGTAACCATGGAGAAACAGAAGGGCTTGATGTCCTAGGTCCATTTTGTTCACTTATTACTAGAAAATAACAACTCATTAAGTCATTCTATTAAATATTTGCATTTTTAGATATGCAAATTTTAAAAGGAAGAAAACAAAAAGAACCTTCTAGCTATCAGTGAGGATCCCCTGAGTTTTGCCTCCAAACTGATAGGATTCTGTGAAATATCATTAGAGAATAAATAGCAACTGGAGCTAACAGAATAGCTTGTGCAGCTCATGAGGAAATTATAAGATAATATTCATTTGGCTGTAATCATCCACTAAAACGCTGCCCCAGGGATAGCTGAAAAATAATATATTCCAAATTGTTTACCTATTTTATTGAAATGATTATGCATCATCCAACACAGTTTAACCCTCTGAAAAAAAATCTTTATCATCAGCTTGAACTAATTCCTCATGAAGTCTACTGGAAATGGAGTTTGTGAAAATGGATTACATTAGGCAAGTCTGATATGATAATGATTCTTGGTGAATATTCCAATTTGGAAGGTTTTTCAAGTTGTGTCTAAGTTCTAGTTCTTTTTGTAAATCTACGAATTGGAATTTTTCTTTAAATAATTAAAACAAAAAGGGACAGAAAGTTTGGTTGGTTGATTGTGCTTCATTTTTTTTGGTACTATTTGCTACCAAATTATATATTTGTATTTATATGCATTTATATCTATATTAAATAAATGTAATATTCGGAGTTGCTTCTGATTTTTATATTTAGAGAACTCTGCCCTCTTCCCTTGGACATGACAAATGCCTCTTGCAGAGAATCAGAATTTGCTTATCAAGGTTACTGTGATCTTATAAATAATGCTCACAGAGAAGACACCCACCTCTTCTTTTCCTATTTGAATGCCTTTTATTTTATTGTTTTGTGAATACCAGATATAGCGTGGGTTATAGAATAGAGTCTGAGAAAAAACATTTAGAAGAAAAATAGGACAAAGAAATGTGGTATTATCTGTTGAAGATAATTTTATAGTATTATCAACTGGACTAGGGAGAAATGTACACATGTTGGGATATTCACTTTGTAAGCTAAATAACGTGATTGAATGTATAAAAGAACATGAAATAAAAATAAAAATAAATTTTAAAAAAGACACACACTGTTTACGTCATGAGTCTAGTGAGTGGACTGTGTTCTGCTGCCCGTTTGACTGCAAATCAGCATCCAGCACAGCTGACCACTCAGCTTTAAGCCATCTATGAGAACAATATGAGCAGTTTTTGGTGTGCGCTTACCTCTATTGATGTTCTTTCTATATTTCTCTTGCTGGCTATTATTCTTCAAGGCAATATTTAAATAAAACGTCTCATTTTTTTGGTCACTGTTGTTTTGGGTGTCCCTTTTCCCTAAGGTATTGCTTCTATTCCTAGGATTTTGATTAGAAGTCATGTGTTTACACAGTCATATATTTCATCAGTGTTTACCTCTTTTGTATTTTGGATTTGTGTGTACTCAGCATCTTATCTGGATGAATTGGAAATCATCAACATATTATGTTCAGAACTGATGTCAAACCATTACATGATGCTTCTTCAACATATTCTTTTTTTGTTTTTTTAGAGATTTTTGCTATAGGGTGTGTGCGCTCACCAGAAAGACAGAGAGAGACAGAGAGACAGAAAGTGAGAAATTACCACTCAGGGGGGATGGTCACGCTGCAATCCCTTCTCTTCCATTCTCCTGTTGGGATATTGGGCACACATGCACACGCACCCGGCATGAGTTTAAGACCGGGTCTGGGACTCGAACCATGGTGAACTACATAAGAGTCCAGCGACATAGCCATTAGGCTAACTGCTGGTCCTAACTTATTCTTTTCAATAGTCCATATTTCAGCAAATTCTATCAGCATTAACATTTTTCTCATTGAGCCAGAAAACTGAAGCACTTTACTAACAACTTTCTTTGCTTCTCCCACAACCCTTATTCAGTTGTACTACCTCCTTTAATATAGATTATATTTATTCATTTATTTCTGTGTATATTGAAAAATGTGGCTTTAAAGAAAGTATTACTTGTTTGATATACCATCTTGACCAATCTTTATATATCTACTATATCTCCCATTGATTTCTACCTAGAGATGCTTAACTGAAATTAAAAAAAGAATTAAATTCAACCACGTAATGCTTGAAGTTTAGGATGATAAAGACAATGGTTCTTCACTGAGTGCAGTAAAAAACAAACAAACAAAAAGCTAAAATTTGTAGTAAAACCTTTAATAATCATATAATTTCATCCTTCCTTTCTTCCTGAAATTTTTTTTGGGGGGAGCAGAGAGAGAGAAGTTTTTGCTATAGGGCTTATGCTCTCACAAGAGAGACAGACAAAAATTGAGAAATCACACCTACCCCAGTGGAGATGGCCACACCACAACCCCTTCTCCTCCATTCTCCTCTCAGGATCTTGGCTATGCATGCCTACGTGCCCAATGTGTGTTTTAAGTCACTGGGTCAAGGACTTGAACTGTGGTCAACTACGTGGGATTCCAGTGACATAACCATTACACCATCTGCTGGTCCCTGTTCCTAAACATTTTACTTATCTATTCCATGAGTAAAAGAGACATGGAGAAACAGACAGACATAAAAAGAAAGTGAGAGAGCAGCCTACACAGTGTCTTAACAATTCAGTCTAACTGCTAGCCCTGCATCATTGGCATGTGTGTGCCTGGTATATTCAGGGACTCTCTGGGCTTAAGGTCAGAACTTATTCAAGTGGATTAGCTCCATGGAGTGTAGTGTTTTACTGCTGCCCCAACATCTGGCCTCCCTTTTTCTCTTTTTTGAGTTATTTACCGATGTGTTTAACAGCATTTTTGACCACCATCAACATTTCAGATATACCTCTACTGAAACACTTAATATACTTTCTACCCAAGTTCCTCTTTTTTTCTTATTTACTTATTATTATTATTTTAATTTTTATCTATTTATTTACATTTTTTATACATTCAATTGCATTATTTAGCTTAGAAAGTGAACATTTCAATATGTTAACATTTCTCCCCGGTCCAGTTGATCAAAATATAACAACACTAAAATCTTTTTTAATTTGTACTGTACACTGCCAATTAGTACTTTCATTATGCGTTTGCTAAAAACTTGATATATCCTCTAAGAAACTTAAAATTGCTTATATGCTAACATCTAGAAATTTCAAAATTTTTGCACACATGTATATCAGCAAGAATCAAGAAAATTTTCAATAGCAATGTAGCTATAAATCCATTAAATAGCCACAATAAATGCCATATATTTAAGTTAAAATATCATAATACCCATGTAAATTAAATAGTTAAGTATGTGTGGATAGGTTTATTTCTCTGCCTTCTAGTTTGTTCCATTGATCTATGTGTCTAATTTTTCTTTGAAACTAGGTACCATTTTGGTAACTACAGTTTTTTCTAATTTTTCTTTGAAACTAGGTACCATTTTGATGAGTACAGTTTTTTTTTTTTTTTTGAGAGATTTTCATTGTAGGGCGCGTGCGCTCGCCAGACAGAGAGAGAGAGAGACATAGAGACAGAAAGCGAGAAATCACCCCCCAGGGGGGATGGTCATGCCGCAATCCCTTCTCCTCCATTCTCCTCTTGGGATCTTGGGCACGCACGCACACGCGCCCAGCGTGAGTTTTAAGCCACCGGGTCCGGGACACAAACCGCGGTCGACTATGTGGGAGTACAGCGACATAGCCATTACGCTAACTACTGGTTCCCGATAACTACAGTTTTGTAATATAATTTTAAATTAGACAATATGAAGCCTAAAGTTTTATTCATTCTTTCTCAAAATGTCTTTAGCTATTTGAGATCATTTATGGTTCCATATAAATTTTAGGATTTTTCTTTTTTTCTGTGAAAAACTCCATTGGAACAATAGAGATTGCAATGAATCCTTGGATCATTAGGGGTAGCAAGGATATTTTAGCAATATTAATTATTTTGATTCATGAAAATAAGATACTTTTCTTCAGTTTTATCTTTAATTTCTTTTATTCATGCTTTGTAGTCCCTCTCACTGTTTTTATAGAAGGTTTTGCCTTAGGGTGCATGCACTCAACAGAGAGACAGAGATAGTAAGAGACAAAGTAAGAAATCACCACATGAGGGGGATGACCACACCACAATCTCTTTTCTCCATTCTCCTCCTGAGATTTTGGAAACATAGGTACATGTGCCTGGCATGAGTTTGAAACTACTAGTTCTGGGACTCTAATCATGGTTGACCATGTGGGAGTCTATCAATGTAACCACTATTCCATCTACTGGCCCCAATGACTTGTAGTTTTTAATAGAGTCTTATGGTTTTCCATATATAAGATTATTTGGGAAATAAACTCTTTAATAAATAGTGTTGGGGAAACAAGATAGCCATATGCCAAAAAAAATGAAATAGATCTCTTGTTTTATAGCATATGCAAATATTAACCTAAATTGGATTAAAGATATAAAGTCTGGGACAATAAAGCTTTTTTAAGGAAACATGGGAATAACTCTAATATTGATCTTAGCAGTTAATTTTTAGATATGATTTTTAAAAATCACAGGCATCTAAAACAGAAAAATACAAAAGTAAAATTACATCAAATTAGTAAGTTACTACAAGCAAAAAAAAAAGAAAATCCTACAGAATGATGCCTTAAAGAATGGAAAGAAATTCTTATGAACTATATAGATGGAAAAGAGATAATATCCAAAATATTTATGAGACTCATACACCTCAATAGCAAAAGGACAAATAACCCAATTCAAAAATGAGCAAAGGGTCCAAATAAACATTTTCTAAAAAAGACACACAATTGGCATGTAGATACATGAAAAGGTGCACAGCATCATTAACCGTAAGAGAAATGCAGATCAAAACTATAATAGCATGTTTCATCATACCTATTAAGATGACTACTATAAAAATAAAAGAGGTAAGTTTTGATGAAAACATATATAAAAGGTAAGCTTGGTCACTATTGATTGAGACATAAAGTGGTACAGCTGATGAAAAAACAGTTATAATAGCAAAGATATGGAAACAACTTTAGTGTTCATCAGTGAATGGATGAATAAAGATATTGTTGTAGATACACACAGTGGAATACTATTCATCCATATAAAAGAAGGAAATTCTACCGTTTGTACAACGTGGATGAACCTAGAGGATATAATGCTAAATGAAATAAAATGGACAAAAAATGTAAGTACTATAATATCTCACTTATATTTGAAAATAAAAAAAATAAAATTTGGTCTAAAAGAAGCATATGTTAGAACACTGGATGGCATACACTAGTGAGTGAGGCAATAGGCATTTGTTAGAGAATCAATAAAATGAAGGGGGAAAAAGGAATGGAAACCAACTGTAGACACCTGAGATAGTGTGGGAAATGGCAGAGGGTCATATATAGGGGTAATATATGTGTGTGTGTGTATATACATAGTATATTATATTCTGCATGGGGAAATCACACTTTGTATTCTGTGACAATGCTCAGGAAATGAATGTAAATTAGCTAATTAATTTTTTAAAGTTTCAGAAAATAAATAAATAAATAAATTATTTTTTTATAAAGGATATAAACTTTCAAATATAAGAGAATTAAATTCTGATGACCAAGAGACAGTGTAATGGTTATGTCGCTGACTCCCATGTGGTAAACTGCAGTTCAAGTTCCAGACCCAGCACCTTGAAATTCAGGCTGGGCACATGTGCATGGATGCCCAAAACCCTGAGAGGAGAATGAAAGAGAAGGGACTGCAGCATGGCCATCCTCCTGAGGAGTGATTTCTCAGTTTCTGACTCTGTTGTGTCTCTCTCTGTCTCTTAAAGTCTCTTCAATGAGTGCATGTGCCCTATAGAAAAAAATCTCTCTCTCTCTCCAAAAAAAAAAAAAAAAAAAAAAGAAAGGAGTACTAAATTCTGGAAGTAAATGATGTGATAGCAGCAGTAATATTATTGTACTACTGAATCTACAAGTGAAAGTCCTGGGTTCATGTCCTAATTCTTTACATTCTGTGTGTGGGTGTGCATGCCTGTGATCCAGGCTGGCTAAGGTTGGGTGTAGATCATGACATGGGGAAAGAAAAGGCTCTTCAATAAATAGCTTTGGGAAAACTGGACACCCATATGCAAAAGAATGAAATAGAATTCACATTTTACATTATATTAATACGCAAAAATTAACTTGGATGTGCCTCTCTCTCTTCTCTCAAAACAAATGAATAAATATATTTTAAAAATTAATATAGTCCTTGGATCTAAAGTATACCATGGTTGATGATGAATGTGTTAATCAATATGATTGTGGTAATCACTACACAATGTTCATGTATATCAAATTTTCATGTTGTACAAATTGAATATCTTCAATTTTCACTTGTTCATTAAACATATTAAAATTTTTAAAAGACATATATAAAAATAAAGGAATAAGTCAATTACATTATCACAGAGTAATAAAAATCAATGAATAAATAGAACATGTTTTAATTTGAGAATGCTCTAAAATCATATTAGATTTAAAAATAAAGTGACAAATTACATTAAATTGCATAATTTTATATAAATGTCAAATTTAGCAAACTAAATAAAATATGATTCATTTATGTGTGGTTAGACTGTAAATAGAAGCATAGAAATATTACATTCATAACTTGAAAAACTTCTTTGAAGCCAGGATATGAATGTGATAGAAATAGAGATAAAAGCACATATATTAAAATCATATACTTCTTTAAATGATTATTTATTTTATACTATTTATTATTATTATTATTTCAAGTTTGTTATAGTGCATATATGCTCATCAGAGAGAAAAATACAGAGAGAGAGAGAAAGAAAGTTAGAAAGCAAATCACCAGGTCCAGAACTTGAACTATGGTTGGCCATGTGGGATTCCAGTACCTTAACCACCATAGCACCTGCTAGCCCAGTTTTTAAAAACTGGACTATTTGGAGTTTTTTGCATGGACAGTTTGAGTTTCTTAAAATTCTGATTATTAATCTTTTGCTAGATATTTATATTATAAATATTTTTTGCTCAGTCTGTAGGTTTTCCTTTCACTCGTGATTATTTCTGTACTAATTTTCAGTCTAAGTCAATTTGGCTTGTCTATTTTGGGCTTAGTTGCCCATGTTTTAGATTTCTTAAAAATCAAAAAAGTCTTTGCCCTTGGCTAATACCCCCCCTAGCTTTTCCTCTATTATTTTTTTTCCTATTAATCTTATGGTTTCAGGTCTACATCTAATATTTTAATCTATTTAGATTAATTTTATATATAATAAAAGATAGGAATCTACTTCCATTTTTCTGGTTTTAGCTTCCCATTTTTCCAGATCTATTTATCAAAGAGACTGTCTTTTCTTCACTGAATATTCCTGGGACTTGGGTTCAAAAGTGAGTTGGTTGCAAGTGAATTAATTTCTGGTTTCTTTATTCTTTTCTACTGGTTTATGTGTCTTTTTTTGTGCCAGGTTTGCAATTTTTATTATTATTGATTTATAATATATTCTGAATATAGTTAGTATAATGCCTCCAACTTTTCTCTTTTTCTACATCATTGCTTTATTTATTCTGAATCTGCTGAAATTCCATATAAATTTTGCAGATGTTTTTTATCGTTTTCTTAAAAATATAAAAAAATTTAAAATGAAATAAGACATAGATGGCCAAAAAGCACATGAAAAGACTCTCAACCTCAATAATCCTCAAGAAAATACAAATCAAAGGCACAATGATATTAGATCACCCAGAAAGACTCGCTATTATCAGGGACCACTAGAATGGGAAGGTCTTAGGTTTGTGTCTTGAGATTTCCCTGTACAAACTTGGTGTTCCTGTGTATACGTTGGGGGTGCCTGTCTTTCCCTGTCTTTCTCTTTCCTTTTTTTCTTTCTATCTCTTTCATGAAATAAATAAATACACTCTTTAAAAGAAAAAAAAAAAAAAACAGAATGGCTGTTGTAAAAAGGAAAATAACAAAAACAACAAGGAATAACAAGTACTGGAGTACTGGCATGGCTGTTTGAAAAGGGGAACTCATTCACTGTGCTTAAGAATGTAAATTAGTATAAGCACTAGGAAAAATGATGAAGTTCCTAAAGAAACTAACAATAGTGGTCAGCAGCTGGCATGGTGAGTAAAGGGCTAATCTCCCACATAGCAGATAACAGCTCAAATTCTGAACCCTGAGGCTTGAAACTCAGGCTTGTTGTGTGTGCAAGCATGCCCAGAATCCCAAGAGGAGAATGGAGAAGAAGGAATTGTAGCATAGCTATCCTCCCTGGGGGGTGGGGGGCAATTTCTCACTCTCTCTCTTTCTATCTCTCTCTGTTCAGAGAGCAAACTCGCCCTATAGCAAAAATGTCTCTTAAAAATAAATAAATAAAAGAACTAAAAATAATTTCCTTATAATCCAGTAATCTCACACCTGGGAATAAGCCCAAGAGTAAAATGTCAGTATCATGATGATATATGTGTGTTCCCATGTTCACTGCAGCATTATTTACAATTGCTAAGCTATGGGATTAAACTAAATACCTAGCAACTGAAGAATATACAAAATATGGTGTATATATGTAACTGAATTTTATTCAACTATAAAAATGTATGGAATAGTTATTTTACTCAAAATAGATGAGCCTGGAAGAAATAATACTAAGTGAAATAACCGAGGCACTTAAACTAATACCCATATGTTTTTACTTATTAGTGGAAGTTAAATGATTTGACTACATAGAAGTGAGAAGTGTAAACATGGATTCCAGAAAATAGAAAGGAAAGGAGATGTAGAAGATAGAGAAAACTTAGTTAAGAGACATAAGAGTGCAGGTAGATAAGTAGAATGAGTTCTTGAGTACAGTAGAGTAATAGCAGTTGGTGAGAATTCAATGTATACTTCAAAATGAAAAAGTGGATTTTGAGTGTGCATTACAAAAAGTAATGGTAAATGTTTGAGTTAGTGGATATGTTTATCATTTTGGTTTGATGATTATAGCACAGATACTTTTTTTGGGGGAAAAAAAGGCTATCCCCTAGTAATATATACTACTATTATATGTAAGTTAGAAGTAGTAAAAATATAAAATTAAATAAAATGTAAGGATTTATTTAAGCAATATGCTTTTTTAAAAAGCACTGGAAATAAAATAGTCAAATATCTGTATTATTTTAAATACTTTTTAAAATATTTCATCAGATTTTCTAAACAGACATTCCTGTTGTCCAAAAATAAAATTTTACTCATCCATTCCTCCTCCAAAAAGTCTTTGACTTCAAAAATACAAAGAGAATCTATGAAAAGATAAACCAGAAAAGCCACAAGAGGAAAAAACAAAACAAAACAAAACAAATAAAAAAACCAAAACACTAGCATATTAAACTTTAAAAAGGAATACTTAAAATTGAGGCAATGTACCAAGTGCTATTCTTGGCTAGGCACATAGAATTCATCTGAGAAAATCTCATATATGTCAGTCTTCATTAAAAAATTTCCATCTTCACTCTCTGTCTTGTTTTTAAGTATATTTTTTATATTTTAATTATGCTACAGGGTACATGCATTCACTGGAGAAACTGAGAAAAAATAGAGAGGGGGGAAAGTGAGACAGCACCCATTGCTGCAGGGGGGTAGTCATGTACAATCCTTTCTCTTCCACTCACCTCTCAGGATTTGGGACACACATGTATGTGTCTGGCATGTTTCTCAAGACTCTGGGTTCAGGACTTGTTCCATACAGGTGACTGTGTAAGATCCAGTTGCCTTAACCACCTTGCCACTTGCTGGGTCCTCTGTTTAGTTTTTGAAACATATTTTAATTTTTCTCAACTGCCATGATAAATTAATAATATCAGAACATTTTACCATAAGTACTTTGGAAAGATGTACTAAGTATTTGCATGATACAATGAACATTGCATATGTGTCTGTGTGTATGTGTGTTTGTGTGTGTGTGTGTGTGTGTGTGTGTGTGAATGCATGTGTGCCTGTGTATGCACATATACCTGTAAAACAAAAATGGTAGTGGCTATGTCAATAATCATTTAATGTGTATTTTTTTTCTTTTTCCTAGAGTTAATACTTCGGTACATGAGTTACCAAAATAAAATTCCTTATTAGAGAACGTGCTTGATTTTTTTATATTTCTGTAGTGATTATCTTGGTTCTTTGGGTGAAAGTCGTAGGAAGAATATCTGTTAAAATATCATTGTTTACAGAAGTAAAAAATTGTCTATATATTTTAAGGTAAGTGGAAATTATAACAATGTAATAAAACATAAACAGATAAAAGTCAAACAATATAATATAGCACATTTCTGTGGCATTTAATAACCACGTGCTCTTCTCATTACAAATATAGTGTTTTATCTCAGTTCATCATTACAAAAGGTTGAGATCTCAGAAGCCATAATTGGGGCTTCCATAGTTTTTTCCAAGTACCTCATGACTGATGCCTAAGAATTTTTATAGTTTGTGTTCTTCCAAAAGCAAATATGTCCAAGTAGTTTATGAGGGAAACAAAACCATAAATCACAAGCAGAGAAGTAGACAAGTGATCAGGAAACAAAATTAAGCTGATAAAGTATAATTTGTCCAAAAAGTTTCACCGTGGAAACATGCAGCTTAATTCAGCTTATGAAATTTGTAAACCTCTGTCAAAAGTCCATGGTTCACAGTGAAAGATGAAAACATTGAGCTATTTTTCATTCTTCGCGGGCTTTTTCCTGGTAACTCCATACTCACCCACATGCACAGAAGAATCCAAAGATCTTTCAGCTGCCAATCACTGTCATTCCAGACTGAATGCAGTGTAATAGTAAGGTCCACAAATCTCAGTGACAAGGACACTGAGAGTATCATACTACAATGTCAATGTATGAGATCTACACTAAGCATATTGTTTATGCAATTATCAAGCACAATACATGGATTTGTGCATCTTCTTTGTAGAGTCTATAATCTCAACGTGGTGTTTATAAAATATTCCCTTAGTTCATGACTATAAATAAAACACCAGCATTAACAAACTTACTCTGCTACCATAGCACTCTACCTATGTAATCGGTTATGAGACATTTTGCTGAATCTCAATTAAACACTTCTTACAAATATAACATTATCTGTCTTTGTGCATTAAGAATTTTATACTGCTTAAATTCATTTATATACCCATTTTGTCCCTACTGTTCTCTTCTACTAAGCATTTTCTGGTTTCATTGAGAGTTAATTGTTTTCTCTTCATGATTATCTTTTCCCAATACATTAACCTCAGGCTAATGTCGTGTTGTCTCGCTACGTGTTTCAAAGCTCTAAAGTATCCCGAGGAGACAGAACACTACTTACATTCAGTAGATGTAGTATTGTCACAGAAATTCTTTTTCTAGCATTAGGCTTTAATCTCTCAACCCCATGATGTGGGAAAATACAATATATAGGACAACATGAGGAAACTTTCTAAGGGAATTTAAGAGTTCTGACAGCTAAAACAAGTTTCAATCAAGATACTACCCAAATTTTATCTTTATTAGTAATTTTAAGGACAAGAAATCATGAAGCTCAGGCAGAATGGGAATAGTTCAGAACCAATGGAAAGAAAGTGTTACTTCTCACTTTCTCTTCTGTAGCATCATGTACTCTTGGGCCAAAATAAGGTGCTGTTTCTAAATATTACCTAAATAAGGACCTTTTAATGTGCAGATACCACTTGCCTATTTGTTAGGAGGGTTGACATTACTATATTTCCAGAGAAAGTTGATAGAGTCATCATCTGACTTTCTTAATGGGCATCCTTCCGAAAAGAAGGAATAGAATCAAGACCTGTAGTTTCACTGCCTTCTCAGTATAGTCTTTGTTCTCGTCCATGGAATCTTCACCTGTTTTTTAGATATCTTTTCATTATTTGTCACGATATTTTCTTCTATTTTCTTTGCTTATTTTTAAAAATTGTTAGAGGGTATATGTGCTCTCCAGAGAGACAGAGAATGGGAAAGGGAGACAACACCTCCCAATGGAGTGTAGTCATGACAAAAATCCCCTCCATTTCTCCATCTCATCCAGATTTTGGCTACACACACATGCTGGAATGTTTTTTGGTTTTTGTTTGTTTGTTTATTTGTATGTTTTTAGAGTTTTTTTGCTATAGAACATGTGAGCTTGCTGAAGAGACAAAACAAGAAAGAGAGACATAAAGTGATAAATTATCCCTCCAAGGGGGATGGGCATATTTCAATCCTTTCTCCTTCATTCTCCTCTCAGGATTCTGGGCACACACGTACATGCATCTGGCATGAATTTCAAGACACCAGGTCTAGGACTTGAACCACCATTGTCTATGTGGCAGTCCAGCACCTTAACAACTATGCCACCTACCGGACCCCCTGTGAGCATGATTTTCAACTCACTGGGTTAAGCATTCTAACCACATGATCAGACATGTGGGACTCAGCCGTGTTCACCACCATGCCATAGGCTGATCCAAGTTTTCAATTAGCAATAATTACATCTCAGATAAACCTCAGTGTCTACAATCCTGCCACTGTGCACAGCTGTCTTAGAATATTTTATATGAAATATCACAAAAGAAAAAGCCTGCAAAGATTCCAACATGGACCAGGATCGAACAATCCAATTTTTGTAAGAATTCCTTCTCCAATGCATGTTAATCATGACAGTTATCTCCTTGCAGGCTTTTTGCTATTTTACTAGGTTATTTACATCTTTTTCATAATCATCCATATATTTTAACTATTTCAAACATTTGGTCCATAATTCTTTTTCTGCACTATGGTTTTCTGTAGGTATTTTAACAACTGTGAACTTCAATTAAACCTGCCCACATATTTCCTTATCATGGAGATCATGACTACCTGCCATTACATCTCAATTAATTCTATCAGAGAACAGCAGCAAACTATTTCAGGGATGCATAACTGTGGCAGAGAGGTTAAACTATGATTCATCATCCATCAGTTAAGTATACCACATACTCCCAGTGGCAGATTGTGACTAGAGGCCAATGTTCAGTTAAGTCTGGATTCTATTTGTTTGGCAGGGCTAGCATCTCAGATATCATGGTACAGGTTTTTAAAGACAACAGCTTCTAGCTGTCATTTTATAGTGCCACCTTATAATTTCTTGTTGACAGGCAAGTATGATGTATTAATCATAGGAACTGAGTTAAATAGGCTTTCAGTGTGAGGTTTTATGTTGATCTGATTATGAGTTATGATTTGTCTAATGTGGTGTAGTTGTATATTCCAGAGGCTTTAAATATGTATATGTGTACTGCCCTTGTTTTTTTTTTTTATTTTCTTAGACTTTGCATCTCTCTTCTTATCAATGCATTATTTATCTTTTCTTGTTGTGTTTGGGCTTCTGTAGAAACCACTTCAAAAAAGACAGTCTGAATGTTGCCGATCTTTCAGCTATAATACACATTTATTATACTGGAGCTCTGCAAGTATAATGAGAAATTGTGGGGGAGAGAAATGTTCTATAATATGATGATAAAATGTTAATCATTTAGAGGACCCAGTCCCTGAGCTCTGAACTTCATGTTAAGTTTCTTAACTTTCTTCCTCTCCTTCGGTTTATAGGATGCTTACTGTGTTCTGGATTTGAAGAAATATTCTTTCACCAGGTGGGATAAGGCTCTAGTAAAGTTTTTGCCCTGTTCTTCTCCTCCTTTTCTAGAAACATAAGGAATTTTTTAAAACACCATAATTATCACATGAGGTTCTGGAGATACAATTCTCAAAATTGTGTTACTCTCCTGAGATTGTGTCCACAGAATCTTCCTAATATCGAGGTAGTCCTCAATCAAATTCCAGAAATCCATCAAAATTAGCATGAACACGTCCTACAAGTTTATGGCTCAAGTAATCTCTATTCTGATTTTGAATTTGCCAATCTCCACAGATTTCTGGTTGGTGCTTTGCCATGTGACTTCAGCTCTCTGATGGGTTAAAAATAAACCACTGATTTTCAGCTCAGTTTTGTCTTGAAATTAGGATGGGAATGACAGTTTTCAAATTCTCTACACATTGGAGCTGAAACCAAAAGTATTGGTCAAATAGTTTTCATTCCAAAATTCTAATTTTCATTCACAATCCTCATCATTTTACTTGGAAGTCTCTAAACTAGGATAGAAATTATTTCTGACACTTTATAGTTGGCATGCTGATGGAGCTTTTCTTTCTTCCCAAATTCTATCCTATCTATCAACTTCAGAACAAAAATTCACCGTTTTTTCACATTGTCCTTCAAAAGCCACCCAAAAACTTTGCAAAATTGTCCCAGTTATTTCTATTTTCTAAAGTTTTCTTTGTGGCCGTTTTATTTTGATGGCATGTATCCTGTTGTTTTATTCCTCTGTGCAGCCCTTGGGCAGTCACTGAAATAGCCTCGTGAGTGTTTTCTTTGCTTCCCAAGAGCAAGTTTATGTAAAAAGCACAAGGTTAGGGAGTCCTTCTGATCACAGCATCCACTATCATCTGCATCAATAGCATTAAATTGTTTCCCCCTGGCTATTAAAAATCCAGTCTAAGTTCACTTGGTATTCATAGCATGCCAAACATGTAGGAAAGAGTACTCAACTTGTGCTTTGGATAGAAGGGGATAAAAATTCCCCTCAGAGGACACTGTCTCTGAAACAGATTAGTTTTCTTACCCTCAGAAATTTGATCAATTCTTATAAATTTTATTCAGAATTAATCTTGTTATTGAAAATGACAATTTTATATCCATAAATGGGAATTTAGTTAACTATTGAGACTTGCCTTTTTAAAAAGCTAAATGAAGATGATTTAGGGGGAAGATAGAACTGTGTTATTATATTTCTAGAGTTAAATGTTCTAATTTTAAGCATATCAAATGATATTGTACTTCCAGATGTATTGACTCAATCCTGGTATGAAACTCTCAGAATTCCAATCACTGTTTGTCTTAAATGGCTTGGCATTTTTATGTTTAATGGACAGTTTACTGAATGCCAGAAACTCACTGTGATTACAAAGAATAAAAACTGGTTAAACTAACTAAATCTTTACTTTATGTTTCTCCCACTTGTATTTTTTTATATATGTATGAAAAAGAATGGCATATCAGTTCTTAAATTATACTTGATAACATACTTTATATTATCCAGTTTTTCTGGTTCTTATTTGTGTATTTAAACAATGGTAGCACTAAGTTTATCAATTCAGTCATTCATAAGAAATAGATTAATCCGTCTAATGCAAAAAAAAAAAAAACCTGCTTGATGTAAAAACTAGTTGTGAGTCAGGCAAGTAGTATTTGCTTTCTCACTCTCTCTCTCTCTTGATATTGAAAAAAAAAAAAGAAGAAGAATTACTTGAGAGGGTTTTTTTTTTTAATTTTCTTTTTTTTTTTTGCTATGGGGAAGGTGTACTTGCCAGAAAGATAGAGACAGAGAGACATCAAGCAAAAATTCACCCCCCAGGGGGGATGGCCAATCCCTTCTCAATTCTTGTCTTGGGATCTTGGGACTCATACACACTCACCTAGCGTGAGGTTAAGCCACCAGGGTCGAACTGTGGTTGACTACATGGGAGTACAGTAACATAACCATTATGCCAACTACTGGTCCCAATAAATAATTCTTTTTTTAAAAATGTGTGTAAAAACCTGCTTAGTTTTTAAAATGTTTATTCAATTAAATTTTCCTATTGTGCCATAAATTATACTACATGCATTATTTTTAATGCATGGTAGTAATTCAATAAAACAAAAACTTATAAGAAGCTAATACTTTCAGAGTAATAAAATAAATACTATATTAAGTACATAATTCTTCATATTCCATTTTAAAAATATATTAATCTTTTTCTCCCATAAACAAGAGAGATAATGAGAAAAAGGTAAGAGAGAGTATCCCCAACATGATCTTGTTACCAGAATCTCCCCTCAGCTGTAGGCAGACCCACCATAGGCATGCACAAGCCTGCCGTACACAGAGAGGTTTCTGGGCATAAACCCCAAATTTTCCATGTGGATCAGTTGTGGAGAGCATCATGTTCTACTGGTCAGCCACCATCTGATTGAAAGTACTGACAACAAAGAATAAAGTATATCAAACTACCTAAATCTAGATAATAGTTATCATTTCCTAGAAAATTTCCATCACAGTTTTACTCACAAAACAGGATATTCTGCCATTTGCAACAACATATATGAACCTGGAGAACAATATGTTAAGTGGAATAACTCAGGCACAGAAAGAGAAATACCACACAATCTCACTCACATGTGGATTGTATTAATGATAAAGTTGATTTGATAGACGTTAAGAGTAAAATAGTGGTTATCAGAGGCTGGAGTTTGAGAGGTTGGAGAGAGAGATGGTCAAAGGATACAAAATTTCAGTTAGAGAAGAAAGATAAATATAAGAAATCTATTGCACAACATGATGACTATAGTTAATAACAATACATTGTCAATGTTGAGAGTGGACATTAAATTGGCTCACCAAAAAAAATGGTATCTATGAGGAAATGCATGTTAGTAGGCAAGATTTAGTAGTTTCGACACACACACACACACACACACACACACATGTAAAACATCATTCTATACATGATTTTATTGGTCAAATAAGAAAAAAATTAAATTTCTGCAAGAATCATAGGATAAATTGAGACATCAAAGATGTCAGTATTTGATTATGTAAATCTTTGTATACTATAATGCGATACTTAGATTTTTATTTCAGTATGATGCAAATTTTAAAAAATGTAAAAGAAATATTTTTATCTGATTTATGCTTGGGAAGTATCACATCTAGTTGCCATGGGAATTATTGAATATGTAAGAAGGCAGGTTAAAAATAAAGACTAGGAGAAATTATAGGAAGAGTTTATCAAAATCCAGTGAACAAAGATAATGTTTAAGTCAGAGTATATCAATGAAGATAATAATATGTTACCCAATTTAAATATACTTTGGTATTATAACTGGTAAGACAAACAATTGAATTGCATTTGAAATATATAAGAAAATTAGGAATCTAATACAGTGACTTATTTCTGATTTTAGTCTGAATAATTAGATAAATTATGGTATTCTTTACAGAAGAGGAAATAATTCAAAGGGAAGCCAAATGGCTGGGGATAAATCACCCTCTGGTGGTGATGGCCATGCTGCAATCCCTTCTCTTTTATTTATCTCTCAGGATTTTGAACAATCAAGTACACGTGCCCAGTATGAGTCTTAAGCTGCCAGTTTAGGACTTGAACTGCTGTTGACTGTGTAGGAGTCTAGCAATGTAACCATTTTGCCATCTGTTGGTAGTAGCAAAAATAATTTTGATATACTTTCTAAATATCAAAGAGAAAGTATCCCACAGGCATTTGAATATATAAAATTTGTGCTCGATGAAATAATACTAGAGAGAAGGTAAAATAAGTATATGGATTATTTCAAACTATGGAAATAATAAATGATAAATGATCTCCTAAGAATGAAATTTGACAGAGAAGTTACTTAATATACTCCAGAAAATAAATATCTCACAGGAGGATCACTGAAATTACACTGATGAATAGTGACCAATACATTAGCAGAATGGTGACAACAACTAGAGTCTTTTTAAATATATTTTTATGGTACTTTCTTATTTAGATAGAATTTTATATCTTTGTGGGGTTTGGTGTGATTTTTCCAACATGAATACATGTAATAATCAAATCAAGGAAATAAACATACCCACCATACCCCAAATTTATCATTATTTTGTGTTGTGCTCATTCAAAACTCTCACTTATTCAGAGAGACATATTAAATTGTCACCTATAATGTATTTTAATGTACTCTAATAGTATATAAATGCTTTCATTTGTTTACATGCACTCCTGTACCTGTTAACCAGTTTCTCCCCACATCATTTTGCTTTTCAGCCTTTCATATCTAGCGTTACATTCTCTATTTCTACGCACTCTAGTCTCAGCTTCTATTACTGAGTGAGGACACATGCGATTTGCAGAGAGGATGTGTGGTATTTCTCATTCAGAACCAACTTCTTCACTTGGCATAATTTCTTTCAGATTTACCCATGTTGCCTCAGATAACAAGAATTCATCCGTTTACATGGTTAAGTAGTATTCCATTGTGTATATGTACTATATTGTCTCAATCCATTCTTCAATTTTAGGTCACTTGGGACCAGCAGATGGCATGGTAATTAGCATACTGGACTCCTACATGGCCTACAATGGTTTGAGTTCCAGACCTGTTGGCTTGCTTTCTCACTTTCTCTCTCTGTCTCTTTGGTGAGCCTATATGCCCTATAGCAAATTAAAATAATAATAATAGTAATAACAATAAATACCCATGTTGCCTCAGATAACAAGAATTCATCCGTTTACATGGTTAAGTAGTATTCCATTGTGTATATGTACTATATTGTCTCAATCCATTCTTCAATTTTAGGTCACTTGGGACCAGCAGATGGCATGGTAATTAGCATACTGGACTCCTACATGGCCTACAATGGTTTGAGTTCCAGACCTGTTGGCTTGCTTTCTCACTTTCTCTCTCTGTCTCTTTGGTGAGCCTATATGCCCTATAGCAAATTAAAATAATAATAATAGTAATAACAATAAATAAAATTAAATAAATAATTCTTTTAAGAAATTGTAGGGTATACAGGTTGATTTCATATCTTAACTATAGTAAATAGTGCTGCAATTAATGTGGAAGTACAGCTATTTCTTAAAAGGTTGATTTCTCAGTCTTCGGAACATATTCCCAACAGTGAGAATACTGGATTGTAAAGTTCTGGTTTTAGGTTTTTTTGTGTTTTTTTTTTAAACCTCTGTATTGTTTTCCATGGTGGATGTACCAATTTACACTCTTACCAATAGTACCCAAGGGTCCTATGTTTCCTTAGCTTTGCAATTTGTTATTTATTGTTACTTTGTTAATAACCATCATAGATTAAGATAAAATCCTGTTGTCGTTTTGATTTGCATTTCCCTTATTAGTGACACTGATCCTTTTTTTCCATATGTTTTTGTGTCCTTTCTATGTCTTTTTTTCATGTTATCCATTTAGATAATGCCCATTTTAAAAATTGAATTGTTGGGGTGCCATGGTAGTTAAGGTGCAGAACATTCCCACATGGCCAACTACGGTTTGAGTCCTGTATGTAGCGGCTTGTTTTCTCACTTTCCCTCTCTCTCTCTCTCTCTGTGTGTCTCTCCCTGGTCAAATTAAAATAAATTAATGAATAAATTTTAAAAAATTAAAAATTGAATCGTTATTATTTTTCTGGAGAGCTGTTTGAGTTCTTTTTATAATTTTGTTATTAATTTTCGAAAGACACATACAATAGTTTGCAAATAGTGCCTCCCTTTCTGTAGACTGTCTCTTGCTTAGTTGATTGCTTCCTTGGCTGTCCAGGAGCTTTTAAACTTGATGTAATTCCAGGTCTATTTTTGATGCAATTGCCTGTGTTTTAGGGATACTATTTTTAAAATCTTCGCTCTGAAGAATTCTGTGCAGAAGTAGTAAACTAAGAGCCATCACACTATTTGACTTCAAAATATGCTACAAAGCCATAATAACATAATGTTCATGGTATTGAAAAAATAAATACAAAAATAGATACACATAGACCAATAGAGACTTCAAAAATAATTCAATGAGGGAACCAGCAGGTAGCGTAATGGCTATGTCGCTGGACTCCCACGTAGTTGACCGTGGTTCGCGTCCCGGACCTGTTGGCTTAAAACTCACGCCGGGCGCGTGTGCGTGCGTGCCCAAGATCCCAAGAGGAGAATGGAGGAGAAGGGATTGTGGCGTGACCATCCCCCCTGGGGGGTGATTTCTCGCTTTCTGTCTCTATGTCTCTCTCTGTCTGTCTGGCGAGCGCACGCGCCCTACAGTGAAAATCTCTCCAAAAAAATAAAGAATAAAAATAATTCAATGAGTATATAGCCAATGATTTTTGACAAAGATCTCAAGACAATCTGTGTGGGAAAAGTTTCTTTGATAAATTGTGCTGGAAAATTGTACATTAATATGCAGAAGAATGAAATTAGACTGATCTCCCTCAGCATATAAAAAAATTTAAAACAGGTTAAAGACTTAAACATAAAAATGTCATACAAAATTATTAGAAGAAAATGTACAGGAAACACTTCGGGACATTGATCTGGAGTCTTTTCTATAGGAATGGTGGGTATATAAAAGTGGATGATATTTTAAAGAATTAGTTGTTGTTACTGTGATTTAGTAATTAATAGAATAGCCTTTTCAGTGTAAATGATTGTGAAATTAGACAAACTGAAGAGAGTTCAAGAATACCTGTTTAAATATCTATTTTTTTTTCCTGCTGAGACAACAGAAAGATCTAACCTTATGGACCACATTTTACACTAAGACATACTTCTAAACCTAAAGTAATGAAGTACAATGCTAAGAGTTGGGAAAAAATCTATGGAGCAGGCAAACTCTGGGTGCTGAATTCCACTAAAATTGACTGGGAAAGACCTTGATCTGTAACAATGTGATAGAATTAAGCTTACACAAACTCTAGGAGATTAGTTGCTAAAAATAATCCATACATCTGCTAAAAAAAAGTGAAAGTTACTCTTTAGAAGAAAAGAATAGAATGGAGAATAATCATAACATAATATCCACAATATCAAGTATTGGTTGAAAATGACTAGAAATAACAAAGGGAGAGGCATTCTAATGGGCATATAAAGGTATCTATAATATCCACTGCTTTAATCAGCAATTGTTTACTGTTATATAATGCTGAATTTTTTTTTCATATACTTATTTACCATTTGCATGTCTTCCTTGCTTAGGGTAGTTGTTCAGATCTTTTGCACATCTTTAATTGGGTTATTGCTGTGTCTTAGGAGTTCTATGTATATTATGAATACCAGTTTTTTATTAAATGTGTATTGCAAAAGTTTTCCATAAGTTTGTAGCTTATCTTTTCATTTTCTTTAGTGTTATGAGCAGAGGAGCAAAGTATTTTATTTTAATGAAGTCCAAATTATCATTTTTTTCTTTTATTGTGCTAATGTTTCTAAGAAGTTATAGTGAAACCCATTATATGCCAGAATTTTTCCTATGTCATCTTCTAAGAATTATTTAATTTTGCTTTTAAATTTAGATATATGACTTAATTTAAGTCAAGTTTTGTAATGTGGAAGTGTGAAATGTGTGTCTAGATTCTTTTTAGCATATGGGTACCCACCGTTCCAGCACCATTTGTTGGAAGGACTAGTCTTTCTACTGAATTGCTTTTGCTCCTTTGTCAAAGGTCAGTTCCCCAGACTGGTGTGGATCTACTTCTGAACTCTGTATTTCATCCCATTGATGGAGTTACCTACTCTTTCACCAATAGCACACTGTTTTATGTTTTATTTAGTGTGAGTTAATAGTAAGTCTTGAAATTGGATAGGTGGTCTTCTGACTGTTTTTCTACTTCAATATTGTGGTGGCTGGTTTTGTTTC
>NW_006159452.1:1961990-1981325 GCF_000334495.1 Tupaia belangeri chinensis | reverse complement strand
CATTTCAGTGAATAATCAAGAGATGAAGCAGAGGGAGAAGCAGAGTTTTTCATGTGGGCTTGAGCACAGGGAGCGGCCAAGAGCTAAAAAGCTTTCAATCAATTCCCAGAACAGAAAGTTTCAGCACAATATATATTGCTACATTTCTCATTTTTCCATTGTTATCCATTTGACATAAATTTAGCTGGTTCAGTGTTACCCTTATCCTCCTGATTTTACCCCAAATTCTTCTCTGCATCTTTTCCTTTCATATGATGTTTATGACTCCTTTTTGTTCTTTTGGTAATATTGAATCTGACTTGTGATATACATCAATAGATTAAGAGAAGCTATAACCTATTTTCTTCTAACTATATTGTTTAACAAAACATCTGTAAATAATTATTATGGTAAAGGATAACATTACAGTTGTCCTCATTTAACCTGTTACATCTCCCTTGAGTAAACATTCCTATCTTTTAAAAATTTTCCCCTGGGGTCAGGGTCCTGGTTGCATTTTTGTGATCATTAACTAAAGTAGGTGGCCTAAGTCCCTCTTCTAAGCAAACAGGCTTATTTATGACCTTATTTGTTGCAATAGTTATGGATTACATTAGATATAGAAGCGACAAGCACCAGTTGACCCTTAAATTATAAGAAAGAGGAATAAAGTAAGCAAGAAAAAGGAAAAAAAAAAAAAGGAAAGAAACAGGGTTAAAAAGTGTTTGGGTTTTCCTATTACATTCCCCCATTGTCACCTGCTTTCACAATTTCTATTGTGGAAGTGACTAATTAGACCTAAATAATTTTATTTCTTCCTCATAGTTTTGGGACAAAGTCTTTATAGCCATTTGCTGGCATGGTTAGGAAGTAATGCATCAAATAACCAGTTTGAAACACTTACTTCCAAGTAGGAGAATAGCTCACTTATCAACATTTTACCAATACCAGAGAATATACTACAAAAGATTGAAGGTATCCAAGAGAATATCCAAGAGAACCAGTCAGAAATCCCCTCAAGAAAGAGAGTCTTAGAATCTAATGACTGTTGTAAACAGGTAACTGACAAATGTGCTCTACGTTGGTCTTTTCCTGGGCAGAAGTAATGATACATGAATAGCACAAAGTGTTTATAGTCATACAGTCATCTCCTTGCTCAGCTAAAATATAATCTAAAGCCATCCTATTATCAAGCACTATTTTGGCCAGTGAGTCCAATGAAATTTGCAAATTGTCTGAAGAGTTAGCTGCTTCATTATCTGGTATTAACAAGGTTTTAGACTGATTTCTCAATATATGTTGGTGGACTGTTATCTCTCACCAAGGTAGCAAAGCATAGCTAAAGAAATACTCAGCCCCATCAGGAATGTCTCCTGGAACATCTCAATTTTGGGGGCAGAAAACTTAATGTAGTCTCCAACGCACTGTCTCAGAGGCTTTATGAATTGATACTAGTGTAGCCATCATTCGTAAAAGACATTGTCCATAATCAGCCTGTTGTGTGTATGGCAAAGCGTAAGTCCCATTCCATAGACAACTATAAGCCCAAGGTTCTCTTTGTTTGCAGATGAGTATGTATTCCTCTGGGCACATAGCATAAGGCTGGAGTCATTAGCTATTTGCCATGCTTCTCTCAGCTGCCAAACTGGATTGGCCTCATTAATTAATGGCTGTGTAGTGTATAGATGCTCTCATTTCCAGTGTTCATTGGGAGCCACAGTATGGTTTACTTACAAACTTATACCAGGCCTTGGAATCTGTTTATATGGGCCAAGTAAAACAAGGAAGCTGTCCAACATGTGGCGCTGCAGCTATTTGCACCCAGTAACTCATCCTTTGTTGTCCCCAACATCGTGAAGTATCTAGGGGAAGCATTTAGGGTAACAGCAGGGAACTGAGGAGTAGTCAGTTCTGGAACTACTGAGGGGTCTTCATGTCCCATTCTCAAACTGGGTTTTGGGAAGCAGAACCAGCAGTCTTTCACTTGGGCAGATGAAAAGATAGTTCAAGAGATTTTAGCAAGAGTATTACTTTTTCATCCTTTTCCTGTAGGGGGAAAGTACATGAATGCTAATAAGATTTTAGTAATAGTTTAGATCTTCTATTGGCTCCACATTTTATATCTTCTCTGACGTAGGTGAAAGTCTGGTGGTTGAAGCATCTAAGTAGACTAGACCTTCCTTGACTCTAGTGTGATGAACCCATGGCTTCACCCCAGCAAGTTTTAGTGTGGTGTTGCTGGAAGACCTGATCTCCTGGTTGGAAAGGGTAATGTAATACACAGCATTGACTTGTTTCCTGTAGACAGCAAACAAGTACAAGAGTTAAATTTGATTTAAATGAGTTACACACCGCTTGAGTGCCACATCAGGATTTGGATAAAACAGCTTAAGTCCTTTGGGGGAAACTACAAATGATCTGCTATACAAAATTTCATATTGACTTAATGTAACCCCACTTCCAGGGGCCACTCTTATCTGGAGCAGTGCTATGTGGAAGAATTGAGTACGCGTTAAGTGAGTTTCTTGACACAGCTCAGGAAGAACAATTTTTAAAGTTTGATTCATTCTTTTTGTTTGTCCTGAGGATTATGGATGCCAAGCACATGCAATTTCCATTTTATTACCAAAGATTTATTTACTCATTGAATAATTTCTGAAATAAAGGTGGGACCATTGTCACTTTGTATGATAGCTAGAAGTCGGAATCTGGGGAATAAATCTCTTAGCAAAGCCTTAGCCACTTCCCTGGATTTCTCTGTACTGTAATGGGGAAGGCTTCCACTCATCCTGAAAAAGTGTCTACCAAAACTAAACTTATGTCGGGGACCAGCATATAGCATAATGACTGTATCTGGACTCCCATGTAGTCGACCGCAGTTTGAGTCCCAGACCCAGTGACTTAAACTCACGCTGTGTGTGTCCGTGTGTGTGTCCAAGATCCAGAGAGGAAAATGGAGGAGAAGGAATTGTGGCGTGGTCCTTGGGGGCTGATTTCTCGCTTTATGTCTCTGTGTCTGTTTTTTTTCTTTCTGGGGAAGGCATGTGCCCTATAGCAAAAAACTAACAGAAAATAAACTAAACTTATATCTACAGGGAACCAGAGGCATTTGAGTAAAATCCACTTGCCATTCTTCCAGAGGGAAATGTTGGCTGATAGATCTATTGCTTTGAGCATTCTGAGAACAGAGATAACATTCATTAATTATATCTTCTAGGCAGCCTTTAAGTCCCTTCATTTTAACATACTTCTGTCAAAACTGGAGGCAAGAATCACCCAAAGTGAGAAATGTTACAAAAATATTTCAACACAGGATAGCCAAATAACTGGTTACCTGGTAACCAAATTATTCCTTCTTTATTTACGTCACATTGTTACTTTCAGTTTCTTCATATTCCTTGTCTTTGATATGAGCTTCTTCTACAGAACTAAATTGAGGTTTAAATTGTCCCAGGTTCATAAACTTAATACTAAAGGCAGAATTCCTTTAATAGCCTCTAGACAGAGAGGATATTGCCTCTTTCTAATAAGTTTTATTTCTGGTTTTCATTTATATTTGAACTGACTGGGTATGAATGGCTTTTCCAAGAGTACCCATTGTCTATACCCCAGGGCTCATAGCTTGCTTAAGCTCTGGTGGCAGAGAGTCTTCAGGCTTTTTAGGGCCTTAAATAAGAGCCACTTGCAAATGCAACCCATTTTCAGGGGGCACACACATCTTTAAAGTCCTTTGAGTTGGTTCAAAGACTACCTGGGCTCTTCATTTGCACAAGTTTCTTCCCAATAGGGGTATTGAATGTTTGGACACATATAAAAATTCATTCTCAACATGGTCATCTCTTACCGTATATGTCTGCTGCCTTATAAGGTGGCAAAGGGAGTGAGTTTGAGGTTCACAAGTCTCCCAATTTTATTTGTAGTCTGTGAAAAAAGGCTGAAGGCTTTATCCACTCTCCACTGTACCCACAGATCCTGTGGGGTATATCAATGCTTCCGAAAGCTTTCGGGTATGGGGGTGGCAGCTGCAGACCCCTTTATTCCACATCTGGAGGTGCCTCCTTATCTTTGGCCACCATGTATGTGGCTTGATATTCGTCATTCACTTTGCCACCATCCTTCCCGTGCAGCTTTGGGCAGTTCTTCTTCCTATACCTCCATCCTTACAAAAGCCACATTGATCTTTCCCCAGCCCATGGCGGCTCTTCCCTGCTCCTTTGGCAGGAACACTGAGGTCAGATGGGTGACTACCTGTTCTAGTACTCTCACTTCCTTGCCCTCTCTATTGTTGTACACTTTAAAGGCAATATCCATGAGATATTCATCGCAATTGCACCCTCAACGTTTCCTAATTTCTTTATAGCATCTGGGGAATCTAACAAAAGTCATGCTTACCAGGGGTTGATAGGTGGTGTGGTGGTTAAAAGGGCTAGACTCTCACATGGCCGACAGTGGTTCAAGTCCCAGACCTGGTGACTTTTTTCTCACTATCTCTCTCTTTCACTCTTGCTCTCTCACTCTGTCCCTCTCTGGTCAAAATAAAATAAATAAATTAATAAAGTTAAATAAAATAATTATTAAAAAAATAAAACGTTGTGCTTACCATTCACTTATTTTCAGGGGCCCTTGGATCTATGTCAGCATACTTAAAATAGGCCTGGCAGATTCTTTCCATGACATCTGAGGAATCATCCTCAGGTTTCTGCTGAAGCTCCTGTACATTATTGATGTTTTTTAGTTTAAAAACCTCCCACCAAATTTCTGCCCACACACATTTATGATAGTGGTCCAGAAGTGTCAACCGAGATCCACCTGTGAGATTAGGATCCCATATGGGGTCGGTGGATGGCCACCACATTTGGTGCCAGGGTGCTGTTTAGTCTTTTTCCATGCAATTCCACTGCCTTTCTTAGAGTTTTATCTAAAACAAAATGTTTTTCATCTTCAGTTAGCATGGCATTTAGAACATATTAAATATTAGCCCAAGTGGGATAATGGGTAGCAAACACAACACAAACAATTCTGTCATTTTTGAGAGTCTTCTCTATGAGATGGGTAAATTATTTCCAATCGAGTACATCAGCAGTGGCAAAGGGAATATAAGACCAGTAATAAGTTAATGGAGTTCCCTGTTGGGACACTCAACTAATTATCTCAAAGGGCATTGCCCTGCTCCCAACTTGGGTAGCAACTCTGTGCCAAAAGTTGTTCTCTGTTGTGTTCGGGAATGCAAGACCAGAATTGCTGGTTCCTAGTACTGCAGAGGAGGGAAATGAGATCCGTAGTGCCTGCCCTGGCTGTTTCTCCAGCCTCTTATATCCCTTCTCCAGGAGGGGCTACTGGAATAGCCAGAGAGAGTCTAATTCTCTGAGCTTCAGCTTCCTTCTCTCCTTGTATTCCGGGTTATCAAAACAGTTTTGTTTGTTTGTTTTCCTCTTCTTTCTTTATACCATCAAAGCATGGCCCTCTCTTTCAGATTCCTTGCTGGGCAATATCAAAAGCCTGAACAGAGAGGATCTTGTTTAACTTTCCAGACACTTTGCAAAATAGTTATAACTGGTAAACAGTATTGTAAGTAGTTCAAAGACCCATATAGGGGAACATTTCTCTTGAGATCTTAAGATACCTTGACCAAGCACTATTGCAATAGAAAATCTTTTATTTATGTATTTGTTTATTTATTTATTTATTTATTTTTATTTTAAATCACTGCTGGGTACCCATATTCCTTCTGATTAAATAAAATTCTCCCTAGGTGGCATTCAATCAGTGTAGATTTTACATTTTCCTTGATAGTAGTTATGTATACACAAACACACACACAAGACAAGATAACAAATTCAGTGGCAATGTCATCCAAATAGCTAATGCAATAATCACAATGGTCATTACAAAATAAGCATGTGCATTCATCCCAGTCACAACTGGATATCCACACAGAGTTCTAATGAGCAGAGTTCATAATCTACGGCACTGAACTAATGGCAAAAATCCAAATGGAAAATGGACAGCAGCTCCCAGATATGGTCCAGTTGACTTACCTACTGAGCATGTCTGCTCCAAACCTCCATTTCTCTCCTTCCAGAAGAAAAGATGACCAAGCGCAATGGAGAGCAATGGGCAAGACCTCCCTGAAAGGTCCTGGAAAAAAAAGGGATGTAGGCAACCACTGACTGGGCTGTTTGTGGGTGCACTTACTCAGGTTACACTGTTCATTGTATGCTGTGGTCCTGTCGTGCTCCCCAAATTGTTGCTGTCTAAAATCTGACAGCAGTTTCTGTGAATAATTGAGAGATATAGCAAAGAAGGAGAAGCAGAGTTGATTCAGCTGTGCTTGAGCACAGGGAGTGGCTAAGAGCTAACAAGCTCACAAACAACTCCCAGAACAGAAATATCCATCACAATAAATATCCTTGCACTTCTCCTTTGTCCATTCTTATTTATAACATAAATAAGACAAATTCAGTGTTACTCTTATAATCTTCATGCTTTTCCCCAAATCGTTATGTGTATCTTCCTTTCACATGCTTTATGATCTGTTTTTGTTCTTATGGCAACATTGCATCTGTTAACTCAGACTTGTGACACGTAACAGACTGAGGGAAGCTAAAACATATTTTCTTTAAGGTGTGTGTGTGTGTGTGTGTGTGTGTGTGTGTGTGTAGTGTGTGTATAATAGGAGGGACTGCCTTCAGAAAAATATTATATATATATATGTAATGTTTTTGCCATAGGGCATGTGTGAAAAATCATCCTCCAGGGAGGATGGCCATGACACAAATCCTTCTTCTCCATTCTCCTCTTGGATCTTGGGAACTCACTCGCAGGTGCCCAGTGTGATTTTTAAGCCAACGGATCTAGGACATGAACCACAGTCACCCATGTGGGTATCCAGCAAAATAATCACTATGCTATCTGCTGGCCTCTGAGGTATATTGTTTAACCAAACAGTCTAAACATCTATGAGTAACTGTTATGATAAATAATAGCATTACCACAATTTTCCCTACCTAACCTACTATATTGTGTCCATTGAGTAGAAATTCCCAACTCTTAAGATTTTTCACCCGGGAGCCTGATTGTGGTTGCATTTTTGTGAACATTATCTAAAGCAAGTGGCTTAAGTTTCCTCTTTTAAGCAAACAGGCTTATATATGACCTTATTTGTTAATAATAGTTACAGATTACATTAGTTACAGAAGCTACACACATGTAGGTTAACACTTAAAGTATAAGAAAGGGAATAAAGTAAAACAAAAACCATGATTAAAAATTGTTTGACTTTTCCTGTTATGATTTGACCTTTTGCCTTTCTATATGAGTAATAGAGCTATTTTGTCAATACCCACAAAGTAACTGCATGTAATTTTGACTAGAATTGCATTGACTCTATAGATCAGGTTGGAAAGAATTGACTTTTTGAGAATCCCCAGGTTTTTCTCTCATCTTCACTGATACAGCCCCTGGAGGCAAAGCTTAGGTGTACTGTGTATTATTCTGTATATTATAGAACAGAGAAGATAGCTTTAGAGAGGAGAGAAAATAATAGATTGTGAACGTGGAGGACCTGAGATGGAGAGAATGACAGAATCCCTAGTGGAAGTAGAGGGACTGATGAAATGAAAAGATGGAAATTAACTTGAATTACTAGAATGCTGTAGAACACACCTAACCAAAAAAAAATGTGTGTGTGTGTGTGTGTGTGTGTGAAAAAGTCAAGAGGATTACAGAGGAAGGATTCTCACAGAGAAACTGAAAAAACAAACAAACAAACACAAAAACTAATAAATTATCCAGTGTTCAAAAGTCAGCTTTAAATACCTGTAAGCTTAGACAGTGTTCCTTCCAGTAGTTTACTAGAGTCTTAATCTAAGTATCCATTTTCCTACTCTGATCTTTCTTACTCTTTATGTTCAGACAGATATGGCTCCATTTTTCTATAGGTTTTTCCCCCAAAGAATAACTCATTTACTTTTATTTATTATTATTATTCAATTTGACAGAGAGAGAGGGAGAGAGAGCAAGAAAACAAACTGTCAGATTTGGGATCCAAAGCACGGTCGGCACGTGGGAGTCCAGTGCCTGCACCACCACACCACCTGCCAGCTGCTTCTCTATAGGCTTTTGGTCTGAAGTTGGCCCATGTGATAGGAAAGGCTTTCAATCAAAACCAAATCACGTATTGGAAAGAACTTTGCGTGATAATGTATAATGTCTGTCAGGGTGTCTAAAAGAAAGATTGCTTTGTTTAATTCAAAACAACCTCCATTCTTGGTTTTCAGACTTGGGGCATTATTAATTATTGGATTTTTAATCGCATGACTTGAAAATTTCAAGGGCCCAAGTCATTATAAAACTACCTATAATTATTCTCTTGTAAGTGGTTTCTTCCTCTCTCCCTCTCTGCTTCTGCTGTGCCTGTTTCTGTGCACATGCACACATAATGTCTTTAAATAGGCTTTTTTCACTTCTGAGCTTTCTTTACTTTTTTAGAGAAAAATAATAACATTTTTAAAGTATCTAATTAAATATTTTTTTCTGAAGGCAGTCCCTCATACTTCTTTTTTTCACATTTTTTCCCTTTTGCTATCTTCTGGTCTTTTCCATCTCCCATGTGAAACTGAATATTCACTTGTCTATTTAACTGCATCCTTATGCTCATACTATTGATATAAACATTGAAACATTTCTTTTTTTTTTTTTTAAGGTTTTTGCTATAGGGCACATGTGCTTGCCAGAAGGAGACAGAGGACAGAGAGACAGAAAGTGAGAAATCACTCCCCGGAGGGATGGCCATGCCACAATCCCTTCTCCTCCATTCTCCTCTCAGGATCTTGGGCATACACACATGCGCCTGGCATGAGTTTAAGCCACCGGGTCTGGGACTTGAACTGCGCTCAACTACATGGGAGTTCAGCGACATAGTCATTATGCTAACTGCTGGTCCTCATTGAAATAATTTTTATTTCATTTCTTTAGAAATGTTTCAATGTTGGGGCCAGCAGTTAGCGTGATGGCACCATTTCACATGCTGACCCACAGTGCACAAGGTCTCCAATTTTTCTACACCTTCACAGACACAAGTTTTCTTCTATTTTGTTTTATTAGCTTGTTTTTAAGCTATCTTAAAGGTTGTAAGGTAGTATCTCATTGTGCTTTTGATTTTACTTGTACAAATGATTAGAAAAGTTTAGTACATTTTCATCTGCTAGTTATCCTTCTGTAGGTTATCAGTGGGGAAAAGTCTAGTCAAGTCCCTTGGTATTATTTTTAACTGGATTATTTGAGTTCTTGTGTTATTATTAAGTCCTTCATATAGTTTGTATATTAACTCCTTATCAGAGATATAATTTCCAAATATTTTGTCCCATTCCAAAAATCGACTTTTTACACTATTGATTTTGTCCTAGATAAACAAGCATTTTTATTTGTTATTCAGTGTGGACTAGTTTATCAGTATCTATTTTTTCTTTAATTTTTAGTGTCACATACAAGAAACCATTGTCAAATGAAACATTCCTCCTATGATTTCTTCTAAGAGTAGTGTAGCATTAGCTCTAATGTTTAAGTCTTTGATACATTTTGAATTAATTTTAATATGACATAAGGTACTATTCCAACTCATCAAAACAATACTTACTTGTTAAATAAACTAAATTTATCACATTGTATAGTTTTAACTTTCTTATTAAAAAGCATTTGACTATATAGTTAAAATATATCTGGGAGCGCTATTCTGGTGGACCCTAGACATTTCAGCACCAGAGACTGGTTTAGTGGAAGAAAACTTCCACAGTCCAGGGGCTAGGGGATGATTTCAGGACAATTCATCTACACTACAATTATTGTGTACTTTATTTTTATTATTATTACAATGTAATACATAATGAAATATTTATATATTCATCTTAATGAAGAATCAGTGGGAAACCCCAACTTGTTTTCTTGCAACTTGACAGTCCCATCTGGGGGCTCTTATCCCCTATGAGAATTAATGCCAGTGCTGGTCTGAAAGGAGGCAGAGCTCAGGCAATAAAACGAGTAATGCGGAGTGTCTGTAAATACAGATGAAGCTTTGCTTCCTCACCTGCCACTCACCTCCCACTGTATGGCCTGGTTCATAACAGGCCACAGACTGGAAATGGGGAAGGGAGTGGAAATCTTGCTCTATTCTATTCCATTGGTCTATATGTCTATCTTTTTTTACCAATACTACACTGTTTTGATTATGGTATAATAAATTTTGAAATCAGAAACTGTAAGATTTTCAACTTCATTTTTTTTCTAAGTTTAACTATTCAGGATCTTTTAAGAGTTCATATGGGGGGAAAAAAAAAGAGTTCATATGGGGACCAGCAGTTAGCATAATGGCTATGTCACTGGACTCCATGTAGTTGACCACAGTTTGTGTCCCAGACCCGGTGGCTTAAAACTCATGCAGGGTGCGTGTGCGTGCGTGCCTAAGATCCCGAGAGGAGAATGGAGGAGAAGGGATTGCAGCGTGGCCATACCCCCTGGGGGGTGATTTCTCGCTTTCTGTCTGTCTGTCTGGTGAGCACACATGCCCTGTAGCAAAAAAACTCTCCAAAAAAAAAAAAAAAAAGAGAAAAGAGTTCATATGATGCTGGGACCATCCAGTTAACACAAGCTGAGTATGAAAGAACTACCCCTCATGCCTAAAAGCAAGGACTCAGCTGAGGAGAACTGTTTGCAAGGTCAACAGTTTTGTGAGTTCTAGACCTCCATTGTGTTGCTGTACTGGCCTGCACTCAATTTCTCTACCATGAGCCTTATTGCTGTACCCTGGTACCCCATAAAGGCACCCCCAGCCTTACTATAACTTTCACAATAATCCTGAAGGAATGCAGATCCACTAAGGAGGCGGCTGCAAATGGGAATTATTCCCGTTTGCAAGGTCAACAGTTTTGTGAGTTCTAGACCTCCATTGTGTTGCTGTACTGGCCTGCACTCAATTTCTCTACCATGAGCCTTATTGCTGTACCCTGGTACCCCATAAAGGCACCCCCAGCCTTACTATAACTTTCACAATAATCCTGAAGGAATGCAGATCCACTAAGGAGGCGGCTGCAAATGGGAATTATTCCCACTAGATTCACCCCACCCTCCTGGAAAATGTCAATAAAGAATGCTACATTCACTTCTACTGGGGATTACATAGATAAGCATTAGAAAGGTTTAGGTTAAAGCTACTAATTGGCAAAAGGATCTCAGTAGCTGGGAGGGGCTCAGGGACTCATCCAAGAGGTGTTGTTACCCCAAAGACCATGAGCCACCTTTAATCTCAAGACAAGGGAAGATTGCCATTCCCCAAGCCACAGCCATTGTATAGAATAGCATGTAGAGGGTCCGAAGTACACAAAACCACATTCCTTTCCCATGTAGACATTAGACTCACCCTCTTAGCTGTGGATTACCCCAGAGATAATATAGATATCCCACTTTAGTATATGTTAACCTTGTCTTTACTAAACCAGACTGGATTTATTTTTAGGCCCTTTAACCAGCAATTTGCTGCCACCCTAGCCTGAGGCTGAAGTTCTTAAGCTGACCTGGGGCTCAAGTTCTCAAGCCGATCTGGGACTGAAGTGATCAAGCTGGTCTAGGGCTGAGGTTATTAAGATTCCTGGAAGCCCTCTCATCCAAAAGACCCTCTCCGGTAATCAAAGATCTAAGGAGAGAATGCACCCTAAAAATGGACTTCCTTGTTCTAAGAATTATGACCTAAACAAAATAGTTGTCATGTTTTATGACTATTGTTCCTATACTTTGAATACTTTACCTTTTGGAGTGAAATTTTCACTTACTTCCCCTCACCCACCCTACTCCTGTAAAACTCCTTCAATAATAAATACGCATGTCTCCTGGCGATCAGAGCTGCAGTCTGGAGCTTACTCTGGCTGTAGCTGGCTGAGAACATGCTAAAGGGCATGAGGTCTCGGTGTGATTCCTGTTCACCTGTGTTGCCTTCCTGTGTACCCACCCCGGCTGGAGCATGGCTTCCGACAATATGAATTTTAAGTGAATGTTAAACTATATCATATAATTAAATAATTCTTGCTTTATTCCTTAAACATTAGATTAATCTTTGTAAAAATTAAAATTAATTAATAATATTTATTTAAAGACAAGTACATATATCTCTGTGGGTTATCTATATACATATAATGGCAATAAAGTATTCTAGTTTCATGAAAGATTAATTTAAGTCCTATAATATGTTACATTGCTTTTGTGATATGGAATATTATCACTTTTCCCACTAATTATTTAAAATTTGGAGAAAAAGAAATACAATATATATTTAGATAAATGATATAACAATTTTTAAGTTGATTTAAACTTCAATATAGATTATAAGTGTTTAATGTGTTGACTTACAAAACCATTTCCAGATTCTTATTTAATTCTAAGGCCTTAAACTAATTTGAAATCTAATTTACCAATAAGTAACCTTGTATAGTAAAAGGTCGCTAAATCAAAAAACAAAAAGGGTCAGCAGGAGGCATCATGGTTGAGGTATTGGACTCCCACATGGCTTACCACGGTTCAAGTTCTGGACTTGGCAGCTTTCTTTCTCACTTTCCCTATCTCTTTGTCTCTCTTTGGTCAAAATTGAAGAATAATGATAATAAAATTAAAATTAATAAATATTTAAAAATAAACATTCAAATGTAATAATTATACAATGGCTACAGATTAAAAGCATGTGTAAGTTCATTTCATTCAGTATTTAATTTGTAAAGATGACATAAAAAGTATCGTTTTCTTTTTGTTTTTTCTTCTGGGTTTATAAATTAGTCTTTTTGATTGAAACAAAAATTGGTCAATTTGATTAAAGTTGGTAATTAATAAGCATTATGAAGTAGTACTAGCTGCAATTACTATGAGAAAATAATGTCTTAATTAGTTTGAACTACTACAACAAACTACCATTTGCTGAGTGGCATACTAGTGAACTCTTATTTCTCCCAGTTCTGAAGACTACAAAGTCTGTTATTAAAGCACCAGCAGATCCCATGTTTGGTGAGGGCCTTCTGGTTTGCAGATGACCTTCGTTTTTGCTACGTCCTCATAAAATGGGGGAAAAATAAGGGACCAGCAGATGGCATGGTGGTTAAGGATGCTGGACTCCCACATGGTCAACTGTGGTTCACATACTGGATCTCCCCTCTCTTGCTCTGTTCCTCTCTGGTCAAATGAAAATAAATAAATAAATAAATAAAATTAAATTTAAAAATTCTTAAAAGAAATTTAAAAAGAAATGGAGAAAAAGAGAGAAATCAAACACTCTCATGTCTTTTTCTAAAGTCACTAATGCCATTCACAAGATTCCAGCTCATGATCCAATTACCTCCCCAAAGCCTTCACCTCTTATTATCATAATATTTGGGGCTAGGATTTCAAAATGTGAAATTTAGGTTGAAACAAACATTTAGTCTATAGCATATATTAAATATGTTTTGTTCCTTAAGGCAATTTTAGATTATTAAGATGATAACTTCAGTACACTTAAAGTTGATCATGTTTAAATGATAAGTATTTTAATTGTGTTATCTAACTGCATAACAATATATTGTTGTTTATCTAAATACATACAAACAAATTTATATTAATGTTATTTGTTTATAAATAAAGACAAATTTGAAGCTGAATATCTTAACCAAGGTAACAGTAGTGGCCAGCCTATGTTAATAATATATTCAAATAATAAATTTTAAAAAGTGTAACATGTTACCATAGTTATGCCCATTTATTTTTCATAATGGTAAAGAGCTTATAAATCCTTTACTAAATTTTTGTGTAGCAAATGTTTATAAAGAAGGCATATTAAAATTTGAATTTTTCCTCTAAAATGACTAAGTCATTCTACTCCCAAATAACAGAATTTCCTTTATATTACCATAATATTCTACTAAGCATCTGTAATTGTGGCATGACCATGAATTATATTAGTAAGAATTATTTATTTCTCAATAAAATGATTACATTATAATGAATTACTATTAGTTATTACTATGGCTTTTGAAAGCATTGCCTATAACTTTTGGCCAGAACTACCGTCTTCTAGTAATTAATCAAAATGACAAACACAAAGGGAATAAAGAGGAGAGGCACCCGATATACATTCTCTAGGCCTTTTAGATAACATGGAGTGGTTCCTTTGGCAACATATATGCGAGTCTACAAGAAATGTGATACTGTAGACATCAAGGGAAAGGGTATTGTTCAAAAAGGAAGGCCATACAAGTGTTACCATGGCGAAACTGGAAGAGTCTACCATGTTACCCAGCATGCTGTTGGCATTGTTGTAAACAAACAAGTTAAAGTCAAGATTCTTCTCAAGAGAATTAATGTACCTATTGAGCATATTAAGCATTCTAAGAGCAGAGATAGCTTCCTAAAACCTGTGAAGGAAAATGACCAGTAAAAGAAGGAAGCCAAAGAGAAAGGTACCTGGTTCAACTAAAGTGCCAGCCTGCTCCACCCAGAGGAGCACATTTTGTGAGAATCAATGGAAAGGAGCCTGAGCTACTGGAACTTATCCCCTATGAATTTTTTAATGGCATGATGGGTGTTAAAAATAAACTAATCTATGATCTACTGTAAAAAAAAGCATTGCCTATAATTAATTTGTATTTAAGAGTTATATTACTACTTAATTCTTCCTGAGTTTTTTTCCCCAAAGCAGGCTTTACACTCAGAACAAAAAAGCAGTGATAAGATGTCTTTTATTTTTAAGATACATTTAGAATTTGTTCACCAGACGAAATGAATATTTTCCCCTTCTTTTTGTTGAATAAATTATAATAAAAATTAATTATTTATTTGAGATTTCCTAAATTTTTATTTTACTCAAAACTATTGGTTCTTATTTTTCTTTTTAGGTGTTCTCATAAGGCACATGCACCTGTTGGAGAAAGGCAGACAGAGAGACAGAGAGACAGAAAATAAGAAATCACTCCCAAGGGAGGAGAGCCACACCACAATCCCTTCTCCATTCTCCTCTTGGAGTTTTGGGCACATAGGAACATGCACTCAACATGATTTTCAAGGTGCCAGACCTGCCTGATCTGGGACTTGAAACTTGTTCAGCTATGTGGGAATTCAGCATCATAACCCACACACTACCTGCTGACCCCATTAATGTTTTAAGGATTGCTTACTTTTCAGGTTAAAATAAAAATGCCATGCTAAAAGGCAAACACCACTGTGGTAGTAATTTCTTGCTTCCAATGCTCTAATCAGAAAAGAATGATTAGTTGGTCAATATTAAACTGATTTGACCCAAGCTTTGGCAACATTTCTGGCATATGTTCTCTTTGTTAATATCATAATCCTGCTATAATTCTCTTTTTTTCCTTTTTTTTGGGAGAGGTTTTGCTATAGGGTGCGTGCGCTCGCCAGACAGACAGAGAGAGATAGATAGAAAGCGAGCAGTCACCCCCCAGGTGGCATGGCCATGCCGCAATCCCTTCTCCTCCATTCTCCTATCGGGATCTTGGGCACACATGCACACGCGCCCGGCGTGAGTTTAAGCCACCAGGTCCGGGACGCAAACCGTGGTTGACTACGTGGGAGTCCAGCGACACAGTCATTATGCTAACTGCTAGTCCCCCTGCTATAATTCTAAAAGTGGGATATAGATGAGAATAAACTCTCAAGGTCTATTGAAACACTCAGATTTAATTCCTGCATGATACCACAAACCTGGATTTGAGTTATGCAGTGAATGTATGCACTGAATGTTGTACACTGTATTTCAGATGAGTGTAGCCTTTCTTATGCAGAAGTCAAAATGCTTTACCACAGTAAAATGTTCTAGAACTTGTTTCACAATCTTGGCCTATTTGATTTTTTTAAATAATAGGAAGTTTATTTTTATAATAACTGTCATTTAAAAATATATCATCTACCATAAGTCTAAAGCTGCTTGTTCCTATCACACTCTTACGTGAAAAATGAAATAATAATACTGTCATCAAATTAAAACTGGCTCTGTATCACTCTTCCAAATCTGTTGAAGATATTTTGATCAACTGTACTGGGGAGAAATGTTCACATATTGAAATGTTCACTTCATAAGCTAAATAATGTCATTGAATGTATATAAAAAATACATTAATTAATTAAAAAAACTTAAAACTGGCCAAATTATCAGCTCTCAGGCGAAGAGTTTTCTTTCGTGCCTCAATTGTGTGTTTTTCACCTTTGATTAGACAAAGTCTGACATCCTACAAATTAGTGTAGAAGAGCAAAATCTTCTTATGAGTCTTCCTTAGACAAAACTTTATTACAAGCTGATTTAGGTAAATACTGTAAAGGGCATTTATTTACCCAAACACGTTACTATCAATCCCGTGAGAATCTTCTGTTTTATCTTCAACCAAGTAACTTTATATTCTGGAAGATAAAAGAAGAAATCCACTTTAAAACCATGCTAGAATAAGCCTTATTGATCACTGAGGAGACCACTGACAACTTACACCCATTTTAGGTAAAATCTAAAAAAGCAGTGAATTTATGTCTTTGACTAAGAAAAGCAGTAATTTTCTGCTATATGGATAACTCAAACTGATGGGAACATCAAGCTGAAGATATATAGGAATCCTTCAGGAAATTCTGGTCCCTAGATGACATCTACCTCAAGACTTTTGGGTTAAGCGAGTGACAGTAGAATAGAGAACTTCTGACAAAGGCGACAGGAAATAATCATGGTCTGACTGTTTCTGTGCTCTAATGACCTTACTTACATTACGAACACAATCATTTCATAAGGCAATCTCTAGCCTTAACACAGATTGGTACTCACCCTACTTTTTGCTTTTTTGTTTTTGCCTAGTTTGTATTTAGAAAAGTCACATCTTTAAACACATGACCTAGCCAACATACACGACTAGTTTTATTCTTGGATTTGCACAAATTTTCCTTTGGAGGCTGCTGAGATACAACTCATTTCTATACTATCTACCTCCCTCACAGTAGACCTGTCATCTCAGAAAAATGAAACAAAGCCAACAAGCAAACAAAATCATTTAAAAGGAGTTACATTAAAAGAATAGGAAATTCAAGGTTAAACACATGTTTACCTCCATGTTCAACAGGTACTACGTGTCTCTCTTACTATCCGAATAGTTATCCCTTTGAAGGATATAACATTAGTAGAAACACTTCGAGTAAAACTAAAACCATAAGTAAATATTTTGGATGGCAAAGAGGCCTCTTGGGTCATTTTATCTAAATCCTTATCACTATTTAATAAAATGAGTATATTACTGAGTAGCTTATATCATTCACATACTCATTAGTTATTCTCTCTCACTTGACACAGTTTTGAAAATTGTCGTATCTGTAGCTTCTGCTTTATTTTTCTTGGCTGTCTTCAGAAAACTGAGATAAGAGTTTTATAAAAATTTTATGAAGATGGGTAATAATTATTGTCTTTGTTTATCATATGCCTTATCTTTTATACCTTATCCAATGTTTTAAAAATTAATTTTCAGTCTTAGTACTATCATATAATTTTAACAAATGACACCATAGTGTAAATAATGAAAAATACCTCATGACCATGATGGGAATCTCAAATGCCATGGCTTGACAAAAATTTTTACTGCTGTAGAATTGAATGTGATTAGTAAGAAAAGCACCAACTTATCACAAAAGGAAGGGCTAGGTAACAATATGATCTTTTGTCAATGAGACAAGTAGTGGCAAATTCTAAACCATATTGCCATTTTTCTTACTAAACTCAAAACCCAATAAAACTAAATAGATAAAAATTTTTAAAAAAGAGATTTACGTCTTTAGATTCATTCACCATTAACCTTTTTTACTTCTGATAATTAAGAACTTGTCAACTAATCGTAGGGAAACACTGGCTGCCCTGTCTTCCCACTCTCACTTCATATTTTTATTTCTTATTCCCTTTTTGATTACCAACTTAGTGTTTTTATCATATAATAATTCTACTAACTGACAGAAGACAGAGCAGTCACTCTTTCAGACTATCCTTTTGTCACAAATGATAAAATTTTTTCCTTCCTGAAATGATCTCTGTTAGAAGGATTTGAGGACACATAACTCTAAGGAACAACATTTCAAAAGAGACCACTTTGAAAGAAAATAATTATATAAGAGCCGTTAGTTAGTTTTCTGGGGAAATTCTTTCATTAATATCTGGAATAATTTCTACAATGGACTTCAAAAAAAGAAAAGTGGTAGAGTGGAAAGACTATTTTCCATCACATATTGTTAAACTAGACATTAAAATGTTTTCTTAATGTTATATCCTAAAGTTAGTTTGAAGCACACAAGGAAAAAATAATGTAACTCTTAAAAGAGGATAAATCAGGGAACTATCAGTTAGCTTAATGGCTATGTCACTGGACTCCCACGTAGTCGACCACCGTTCGCATCCCGGACCTGGTGGCTTAAAACTCACGCTGGGCATGTGTGCGTGCATGCCCAAGATCCTGAGAGGAGAATGGAGGAGAAGGGATTGCGGCGTGACCATCCTCCCTGGGGGGTGATTTCTCGCTTTCTGTCTCTCTGTCTCTCTCTGTCTGTCTGGCGAGCGCACGCACCCTATAGTGAAAAAACCTCTCAAAAAAAAAAAAAGGAAGAAAGAAAGAAAGAAAAGAGGATAAATCATTTTTGAATAGGTAGAAAAAAAATTTTAAGACAGTACATTATTATAGTAGCCTTAAAAATCTTCCTCCAAAAATCATAATAATGTGGGACCAGCAGTTGGCATAATGGCTATGTCGCTGGGTTCCCATGTAGTCGACCACGGTTTGAGTCCCAGACCTGGTGGCTTAAACTCAGGCCGGGTGCATGTGCGTGCATGCCCAAGATCCTGAGAGGAGAATGGAGGAGAAGGGATTGCGACATGGGCATTCCCCCAGGGAGTTATTTCTCGCTTTCTCTCTCTTTCTCTGTCTTTCTGGCGAGTACATGTGCCCTAGAGCAAAAACCTCTCTCTCAAAAAAAAAAAAAGAATAATAATATAAAAATGTTGTCTAAAAAAATGTATCGTAGAGATAGCTTGAGTAACTTAAAAAGGTAGTGTTAAATGTTTTTACGATATGGCTAGACTTCTTGAGATTGATATATGTTTATTTTTTCTTTTATTTTTTAAAATTTATTATTATTATTATTTATACACTCCATTGCTATACATCATTTAGATTGTATAAAGGATTTACCCAGCATAATATGCACTCCTGACCAGTCCAGTTGAGAATACTTTACACATCATCATCAATGGGTAATAAACCATTTCTGAATCCTACAAATGCCTTACCTCTCTTCTTTTTCCTTCACAAATTTTCTCCCCTC
>NW_006159452.1:1954106-1961959 GCF_000334495.1 Tupaia belangeri chinensis | reverse complement strand
TGACTTTGTCCCAGTGTCATTAATTTATTTTTTACATAGTGAATATATGATCATGGCTAAACTTGAATGATAATTGTCTATACATGACTTTGAGCCAGGCAAGATTCTAGTTAAAATATGTATTTTTTTATTTGACTTGATCCATTATTCATATTTTATTTTACTATTTTTACAACATTATGGTCTCAGAATACAAGCCAGTTGTTTCATGTAGTCCTCAATACTAAAGAAAGTGTTGCTCTTTTCAAGATACATAGTCATCTCGGAATCAGCACAAATCAAGTGATGTTAAGACCAAGTTCTTCATAATGATTCTTTTCCATAGACTATAATCCCCAATAGTATGAAATTCTACCATATTTGTTATATTTATTGGTAGTAACTCTCGGAACACTTGAAAGTTAACAATCACACATTGATAATAACAATTAACTTAGCTGAAAAATACTGAGGATGCATTTTACAACTGCATCTTTGCCTCATTGTCTGCTTTTCTAATTTAACTATTCTAAGTAATACTGACATTTTAGTGATATGCTTCTAATAGAAAGTAATTAATTTATCAAAGTAAAAATATAGGGAGAGTAAAATTGACAATAAGCAAGCAAGCAAGACTGTATTTGTATAATGTCTTTCTAACTATTAAAGCATCCAACACTTAACTATTAGTAAGTTGTTAAATGCATTCATAGAATATGCCCTAGCAAAGAATGGGAACATGTTTTTTTGTGTTTGTTTGTTTTGCCAATTAAAAATCTGACTCTATTGATAAAAACAGTTTTCGGTCTCTTATTCGAGGGCATGAAAATAGGACTTTTATGTTTGGAGGGCTTTTTAATCGAAAACTCTCTAATCATAGTTAACCTGTCAGAAAAAGGGCAATGTTGTTCTGTATACTAAAAATGCCAGTCCTCGTTTGGAATATCTTTCATGCATCCATGCATCTTGTGCTGTGAAATCCCGGTGATGGTACATGATTAGAACTGTCAAAGTTTCATGTGTTCTTTTGAATTTATAATTTACCCCTTTTTAACTTGACAGGTGATGATTCTTTTTCATATCTTTAAGACACTGATGAAAATATTTATATATTAACAGAATCCCACATTTCTCCACACTTTTTACAAATGATGAGTACACAAAAGTGACACTGTGTTTGAAGTCACACATCACAGCATTTGATTCATCTTTTCTCAGTCCTTAGCCTTGACAGGTGCTGATGATTTGCTTCCTATCTTAGTAACTGCTGCAAGCTGTCACATCTACTTCCAATTAATACATATCTGTTACAGTCCAGCAGCTCTCACAAATGCAAAACTACAAAATATTTCTTCAACTTTCACTAACCAGGTGTTGCCATGGTATCTGGTTAGCAGGCAGTCATGTGGCCGGTGTCTGACATAGTGTATTGTCAATCATTAAACCTACAAATTTTATTCATTGATGAGAGCCTTCCACATATTGTTACTCATTGAAAAAATACAGAAAAAAAAAACAGTAAACATATTATAAAACTCTGTACTGACTGATAGAAATGCAAGGTGATTTATTTTTGTGGTTCTTTTTAATTTCTTATTTATGGACTTCAAAAATATCTTACAAGATTTTATAAATTCCAGCTGTTATGCTACTTCATGTTTATTTCAAGAACATTACAACTCTAAAGCTATTGGAGTTTTACTGGCATGTACTGGAGGCTAGGTATGATGGCACAGCAGTAACAGAATGCTCTAAGATACTGAGGTCGTATGAGAAGGTCACAGGTTTGCATCCTGAGGTCTTTCTGTGAGTGCTGGATATGCACTGTCACGTCACTTCGTGATCCTGGTTGGCTGAGACTGGGGTATGATTGGGACATGAAGACCTTGCTGGTGTGCCTCTCTCACTTCCTTTCCCTGTCTCTTCCATGGAAAAAATAAATAAATAAAAAAACTTTTTAAATGCATTGAAAAATATCCTAGATAAGAAAATTTTTATTACTTCTTCAGATTTTAAAACACAATAGGCTGGGTAGCTATCTAGATATGTAATTATATCTATCTATCTTAGGTCATTTAAAAATGAGCAGTTTTTTCATTAAAAACTCTTACATGTTTTAAATGATGGTCTATGCTATTCACATCCAGTTAAGAAAATACCAATTAAACTCTTTAAGATTGTAATGTAGAAGGTAAGAAAAGAAGTTGAATAAATCAAGTAAAAATGACATTCTTCATGTTGATATGAAAATGATTTATCTTATGAATTATATTGAAATGGTTCTAGGACCCAACGTGGACTGTCCTCTTAGCACATTAGGGCATATGAGTAAAAGAGAGTTGTGTAACTGTTCAGTTCTCAGAACAAGAGAGGCTCAGTGTGATGGGTATAGTAATATTAATTACATTTTTCTTTCTCTTGTGTCAGAATCAGTAGATAAGCAAAAGTGGTTCTGCAAGAAAATGGAATGTGAATGAGCTTCTGGCTGTTACTGTGCTTAGAAATATGAAGTTAGGCAAGATAATGTCTGTCTGAGTGTCTGTAACATTTTATAATTGATAATATTTGCTTAAAACAAATGAAATGTACTGGAAGAGAAAACTAAACACCAATAGCCTGAAGACAGAGGAGAAAAGGTCATATAATTTGTATGAATGTAAATCGCTTTAATTGAGTCAGAAAAACATTGATACTAAGTTTTGTGATCCCAGAAACCTCTTTCATTTGTAGTTTGTATGACTATACACAGTTTATTCAGATGTGCGCAGGCTAGAATGTTCACACAACTCATTGTATGCATTCGCTCATTTTTCATAAATATTTCAAGTCACTACTATATTTCAAAGCCATTGTTCCACCTCGGCTGAATAGTAGCAGCATAATATAAAATAACTCTATTCACTCTCTCAGCAGATGATATTTATTGTCTTCAGTCCTAAGCACTTTGGACGTATCAGTGAATAAAATCCACAAAGATCTCTGTCCACTTTCAGCTTATATCTAGCTTGGAGATATAAATATTTAAACACTTAAAAATAAGCAAATGATAATGTATATTAGCTAGTAATGCATGTCATGGGGGAATAGGCTGAGGAGTCATATTCAGGGTAATATACACAGGATTATATGCTGTAGTGGTTTAAGGTATGAGATCAAGTGGGGTAGGGGAAGACTAGTATTTAGCAATGAATCCAAGAGTTTTCAACCAAAGTCCTGAAAGGATGGTGCTTCCATCAACAAAGACAGAAGTGTCTGAAAATAGAGAGGGTTTGAGGGAAACAGCTGGAGTTCAGTTATAGATACATTGAAATTGATGTATTTTATGTATAAGTACATATATACACACACATACACACACACACACATAAGTGGAATACATTCTGTAGGCAATAGGATATATGAGATTGGACTTCAGGGAAATATAGTTGGAAATCTAAATTTGAGGATTTACATAATATAAACACTATTTAGAGTCAAAAGACTGGTTGAGCTCACCAAGCAAGTATAGACAGGGAAAAGGACAAAACCCACATAATGAATACTTACTCATTTAGTACATACAAACACAACCATATATATTCTACACGTACACACACACACACACACACACACACACACATTTTTTCATTCATTTAAAGGAATTTAGTTCAAAAATCAGTCCATTTCTTCAAAGTAGTATATATTTTGCATTATCATATGTCTGTGTTTCTCAGAACAGTTTTATTATTTCTTTTTTTTTATGTTAGGGTTACTATGAACTACATAGTACAAGAAACTACTTCACTTCTCTAATTAGAAGTTGTTTAAAAATTAAAATCAAATGCATTTTAGGGATGTAAGTAGTAAATATCATCCACTAATAATATTTATTAACATTTTAAATATTATACTTAAGATTATATATGAAATAACACATTTACTTAGAAATAACACTAATTCTTGTGTTTTCACAAAACAGGACTTTGCAAAGATGCTTTTAGTATCTTTCTCATCATTATGGCTGTGTTCTGAGTGAGCTAAGATACTCGGCTTGAAAACCTTAATTTAGGACACTGGAAAAGTGTAAGAATCTTCTATTTTTGCTTATTGTCAAGGTTTTTAGGAAAAAAAGTTTTCAACTGTTGTATTTATTATGAAAATATGGCCTTTGGGGCAGCCTTCCTTACTCAAGAAATATGTTTATGTGTAACACAGACGTGGATGGTTATTATGATATAATCTCAGTGGTAGTAGCAGGAATATGTATTATTGTGTTATGCTTATTATATCTTCTGTTCTATAGAAAGTGGTGTAGGAATGGACAAATATTCTCCAAATTTGTATGGTGGTGGAAATAACATAATCACGGTAGTTCTTAGTCTTGATTTTTCTATTTTGTGGAATAATAAATTATCTTTTTCTAAGTCATTTTGAGCTAAATAACTTTCTAAATTATGTTAATAGACTTGTTGAAAATTCATTATAAAACAAAAATTTTTGTTTTCTTGAGGAAAACCAGTATTTTGAGGTAATAGTTTATACTTGTATTATAACTGGAGATAAAAGCACAAGAATAAACTTAATATGTTTAATAAGCTAAATGTTCTTTTAGAAATTGGGCTTTCCCCTCTCCAAAAAGTTATTTATAAATGACTGATAGCTACTGCTTATCTGTCTTTATGGTATAGTTAAATCAATTTCAGAGGTTTCTAAGTAAAATACATGAACTGAAAACAAAAGTTGTCAAATAGTAATAAATTTCTTAGGGGTAATTTGAATTGAAACATGGGTATTCAGGAGTAGGTAAAGAAAGCCAAGAATTTAATTTACTTTTTAAAATAGGTCTTCTATAAGAGTTCAAAAAATGGATATTACTATTTTTAACAACAAAATAAGCACTTTTATTTCTAGCACTAGCAGTTGGCATAATGGCTATGTCACTGGCCTCCCATGTAGTTGATCACAGTTCAAGTCCTGGGGCTGGTGGCTTAAATTCAAGCCACACGTGTGTGTGTGCCCAAGATCCCAAGAGGAATTGGAGGAGAAGGGATTGCGGTGTGGTCATCACCCCAGAGGGTGATTTCTTACTTTCTGTCTCTCTCTCTCTTACTTTCTAGTGAGTGTACATGCCCTAGAGCAAAAAACTCTCCAAAAAAAAAAAAATCTTGTCTTCATTACATACAAGTTTGGGCTTTGGCATATTTCTTATTGTATTGCTTTTTAAATTCTTTTTTCAAGGTTTGTGAAATGAAGAAGATTACGTGTAAAATAGCAACAAAACAAGTTTTTTCCCAGAAATTGTTAACACTAAACTAACTTGTGTGAATTGTAAAACATGCTAGTGCTGGGTAAGTGTGAAGCAAACCTAACTAGTGTATGTGGATATGTGTATGTGTGCATGTGTGAGTGCATGTGTGCATGTGCATGTTTGTGTATGCACATGTGTCTGCTTATAGAAGGTCTTCAAAAGTTTATGGGAAATAAGGCTATGAATTCAAAATTTTTACAAAATAAACTTGTACTTTAATTCCATTTTTATATATATATATATAAAATACATATACATAGTACATATACATATATAGTATATACATGTGTGTGCATATATATATATATTTGCTTCTATATGTATACACATGAACACATAATACACACATGCACACACATATATAAAAGAAATAAGGGCAAACATAGTTTTCTTCATATATTGTAAGGTCGATCTTAAATAATCATCATAATACTAGACTTTTCCTTCCTCTGATAAATCTAACACCCTTTCTTCCTATTTCACCTATTTAAATTTCATAATGAAACATTAGGGACATTTTTGTTTTCTCTGTCCTCTTTTACAGACTATTCAAAATAAAAACTTTAATTAAAATAAATTTTCTATCTATCTTACATCTGCGCACTGATTCTAGCTAGAGAAATAAAAATACCACGTATGCTGTTATCATTTCAAATTCATGACCAAAACCTTCAGGAAGGCGCTTAAAGAAGCTATAAAAACCACACTCTAATGCCTAGTCAGTCCATTTTTTTTCATATTTCTGCATGAATATTTTACATAATGCTCTTTTTTTAAACCTCTGACCATATTCTCTATCTTCAGTCTCAGCAAATTATCTTACTTTATACTACCCTGAGAAAATTAAAGTAATAAAAAGGATCTTTCAAAACATTCTGTAATATCTGTTTCTTTATTCACTATTACCTATCCTGTTATTGAAGATGAACTGTTGGTGCACCCACCTACAAAAACCCTATTGTGTATGAATTTTCACACCTTCACTCAAAAACCTGTCTAGAATTTACCCTTTTACTTAGATACCTTCAATGCTTTATTTCCATCAATGTACAAACATTCTGTTTCTTCTCCCATTTAAAATAAAAACATTCTTTGACTCATCTGCTCTCTAGTTATTCTATCATTTCTTTGTGGAACTTCATAGCAAATTTCCTGAACATAATCTTCCATATTTGCTATCCCCAATTCCTCTCATCTCTTTTCTCTAAGGCTCACTCTGGTCAACTCTAGTCAACAGTGTGCTCCCTTTACCTAACTGAAATCATTCTCCAGTGATCAGTTCTTACTCTTCACCTTGCTTTAGCCATCAGTAATATATTTTGTAATCTAGCCCTTCTACCTGGAAATAATTTATTTAATTGGTTATTCTAAGACTCCATAGTTTCCTCATTTTTCTTTTACTAAATTGGATGATTATTCTCAGCCCCATTACTTGCAAAATCTACCTAAAATAAGAATATTCCATTTAATGCTATAAGGGACATTTTACACATTTAAAAAAAATTTCTAAATGTGAGTTGTTTAAGGTCTCTTTTGTTTATACCAAGGGAAATAGTCACTCGCATTACTGAAACTCCCTACATTTTTATTGTTTTGTATCAAAAGGATGATATTTTTATTTACATAATGTTCACTTTTTAAAATCGTATATTCCCAGGGAGACTATTAGTTACTTGGTAATAGATGCTCACTGTAGTGTCCTGCACAACCTAATGCTACATTTCACCCAATGTAGGACTTCAGTAAATAGTTCTTGAATTTAGTGCATTTTGAAAAGGTACAGAATATACTTTAATTGTATAGTAAGTAGAATGAATTAGTTTATTTTTAATGTGATGATTATGGTCATTTGTTTTCTGTACCATGCCCCTCAACCGGTGGAGAATATGAATCTACAAAGCTGAGGAACTCTGCAAGGCACAGGTGGTGGACCTTATCAAATACTTGAAGGAAGATTTCTGTCCTGCCTGTTATGAGAAGAGAATCAAAAATGAACCATATGATGCCTTGGGCTTTATTTCAGAATTTCAGTGTTTGGTTGTTTCAGAGAAACATGAGAAATCTCTCTCTGGGTCAGAAATCTATAAAATCCCATGTACTTTTGAAGGGTTTATAGCATGGATTAGGCAGGATTTCCAGGAAAATAGCAAATAACATCTTAAACTTATTCATCTTAAAAGGAGTTGAGCTGTTCTTTTTAAAAATTACAAAAGTAATGTAAGTTTTTAAAAAAGCATATTTTGGCAGGTTTTCTTGACGTTTTTGTAATGTATATTGCTTCATTTGTTTTATTGCATAAATCACTAGCTTTTGATTTGTGTATGTGTGTTTGTGTGTGAGAGAGAGAAAAAAGGAGAGATTACTTTTCTAGTTGCATTTGAAATTTTTACTTAGGCTATTATTTTTAAAATGGTGAACTACATTCCTAAAATAATTACTATGAATTTAGATATATATTTTCAAATAAAAATTATGTATTTTAGCCAAAAGTTGTCCATGATCATTTAAATGCAAATTAGCGATCATTTTCATTTTGTTTGACACTGTGAAACATAAATGTCACATATATATGAGTAAAATGCAGCAT
>NW_006159452.1:1952439-1954075 GCF_000334495.1 Tupaia belangeri chinensis | reverse complement strand
TATTCTTTTTTATAGAAATATTTTATTTAAGTTTATTTTTTCATTTATTTATTTTAATTTGACCAGAGAGGGATAGAGAGAGAGATAGCAAGCAAATGAGAAAACAGATCCCACCACATCAGGAGATCAGGACTTGAACCATGGTTGGCCATGTGGGAGTCCAGCACCCTTAACCACCACGCCACCTGACAGCCATCATTCCCTATGTTATTCTTTCTGATACTTGAGGTCAGGATCAGAGAGAGCGATTTTTCAGTGTTAACTTCCTTCTTTATCACAATGCTCTTTTAAAACTTTAATAGAAAAAAAAATTTAATATAATTTAAAAATAAAATCATGGTTTCTATAAATTTTAAATGTTACAGTCATATGCCATCCGAACTCTGGAATGTTCCTGAAGAGAACAAAAATTATAGAATACAGAATTAAGTTCAAGAAAAAATGTAAATCATTGGTTTTAATAATAAGGTTCTGCAAATTCTAAAGACATGTTGAGTTTAAAGACTATTCCACTCATTCGTTTCTTGTTCTAAATTTTAAATATTATTTTATCTCTGCATGCATCTTCTAAGCAACTTTAGGCTTCCCTATTTATTTGAGTTAGAATTATCTATTTTCAAAACATAAAGGCTTTTTAGAACTAAAAATGCAATGTCAATTTAGCATTTTACCAGAACTGCATACAAAGAAGGGACTTTGTAGTCTGCACAACAGACTTACTTTTGAAAACATTATATTAACTACTGACAAGTATGAAGATGCAATAGAACACTATTCTAAGGTACCTCTACATTTATATTGTATTAATATACATAAAAATTCCATCTTTTTGTCTCTTAAATAGTCCATTCTTTTTCACTTGGCTATTGATTACATATGATTCTCAGGTAAATCTCTGTGGGTGATTATTTTAAAATATAGATACTTTCAAAATAAAAGAGAAATACTAGAATAAGTTAGCCTGAAAATATAAGAAACTATTTATGCTTATTTCATTTTAATAGTTTCAGTAGATTATTGTCTCATTGTTTCTCCTTTTGTTCAGTGCCGGGGTCCAGCCTCAGCAGTGGTGGGTGGCTCGTACACAGGAAGGCAACACCGGTGATCAGGAACAAAAAATTAGACTGAGGCCTCATTGCTCCTTAGCATGTTCTCAGCCGGCCACAGCCAGAGCCAGCTCCAGACTGCAGCTCCGTGGCTATTAAAACATGTGTATTTATTGAGGGAGGTTTAGGAAGTAAGGAGGGTGAGGGGTAGTAAAAAAATTTACTCTAAGGAACAGGGTATACAAAGCATGGAAGCAATAATTATAAAACATGCTGTTTGTCTTGTCAGATCAGGTAAAATCAATCACAGTTCTCAGAATGAGGAAGTCCATTTGCCTGTTGTATCTTCTTAGATCTTGATTACTGAGAAGGGTCTTTTGAAGAGGGGGCTTGCAGGATGTTTGATAACTTCAGTCCTGGGCCAGGGTGATAACACTGCTGGTTGCAAAGACCTAGATAGATATCTTGTTTTGTTAAGTAAAGACACAGTTAATATATGGACTATCCATACATTACAACAATAGAGGGTGAGTCTATGATCTTATATGGGAAAGGAAGATGATCTTGTAGCTCAGGAGACAACACAGGAT
>NW_006159452.1:1949737-1951214 GCF_000334495.1 Tupaia belangeri chinensis | reverse complement strand
TGTCTGATGGCTTCTGTTTTCCTATCAAACTAAGAGTGGAAGTCATTCTTCAGAAGGGAAGAGGGCAGAGGTTTGCAGAACGTGGGGCAGGTTTGTCATAGATTCTGTGAAGAATGGAAAGAATGAAGAAATGATCTGATACGAAATGATCTGATACAATATGATTGGGAATTTTAGCCTTTCTTGTGCTAATGTGCCGGGGTCCGGCCTCGGCAGTGGAGGGTGGCTCATACACAGGAAGGTGACGCGGGTGATCAGGAACAGAAATTAGACTGAGGCCTCATTGCTCCTTAGCACGTTCTCAGCCGGCCACAGCCAGAGCCAGCTCCAGGCTGCCACGCCGTGGCTATTAAAACATGTGTATTTATTGAGGGAGGTTTAGGAAGTAAGGAGGGTGAGGGGTAGTAAAAAAATTTACTCTAAGGAACAGGGTATACAAAGCATGGAAGCAATAATTATAAAACATGCTGTTTGTCTTGTCAGATCAGGTAAAATCAATCACAGTTCTCAGAATGAGGAAGTCCATTTGCCTGTTGTATCTTCTTAGATCTTGATTACTGAGAAGGGTCTTTTGAAGAGGGGGCTTGCAGGATGTTTGATAACTTCAGTCCTGGGCCAGGGTGATAACACTGCTGGTTGCAAAGACCTAGATAGATATCTTGTTTTGTTAAGTAAAGACACAGTTAATATATGGACTATCCATACATTACAACAATAGAGGGTGAGTCTATGATCTTATATGGGAAAGGAAGATGATCTTGTAGCTCAGGAGACAACACAGGATATTTTGTTAGCAGTTTTTCATAGTCAACAGCACATAGATGGAAACTCTTTGTAGTTGAAAGCTACCTGTTGCTTTAGATAAGAGCTCCCAGCTAAGGCAGTCTTTCTCTGGAGCCCTCAGGTTCATTCATCCTGTTGTCCCAGTCAGGCCTTTTCCTTTTATAAACCCGTGGGTTTCTACATTTTGTTTGCCAAGTCTGTCAATTAGTGAGTTCTTTCGTTTTATCTCTGAGTCTCTGTTATGTGGTGAATGTGCTGACTTTGCCTAGCATGAGTTAACTTTGGCCTGTAGCTTTAACAAGGGGTATCTACATAAAACTAGCCCAAATTAACTTAGTCTACATATGCTTCTAATGCTAATTTGGTTTATACTAACTTAATCTATATGTTAATTTTGGCTTAAAAACAGAAAGGTGGGGGAGTCTTAAACTTCCTGGTCCTCCTGTCAGTTTTAGGGAACCACATTCCTACAAGATCACTAATTGGCTTTATTGCAATGGTTGGGGGTGATGTTTTACCCTTACAGGGTACTGTAATAACAGTAAAACTCACGGCAGAGAAATTGAATACCGGCCAGTACAAGGACACAAGGGAGGGCTCGTAAACTGGGCCTTGCCTCAGTTTCTTCCCAGTCCAGGCCTTGCCTTAGAATGGGAGGCAGCATCCTTACCAGCTTGTGTTGCCTGCATGGCCC
>NW_006159452.1:1943192-1949303 GCF_000334495.1 Tupaia belangeri chinensis | reverse complement strand
TGAGTCTGTCAATTAGTGAGTTCTTTCGTTTTATCTCTGAGTCTCTGTTATGTGGTGAATGTGCTGACTTTGCCTAGCATGAGTTAACTTTGGCCTGTAGCTTTAACAAGGGGTATCTACATAAAACTAGCCCAAATTAACTTAGTCTACATATGCTTCTAATGCTAATTTGGTTTATACTAACTTAATCTATATGTTAATTTTGGCTTAAAAACAGAAAGGTGGGGGAGTCTTAAACTTCCTGGTCCTCCTGTCAGTTTTAGGGAACCACATTCCTACAAGATCACTAATTGGCTTTATTGCAATGGTTGGGGGTGATGTTTTACCCTTACAGGGTACTGTAATAACAGTAAAACTCACGGCAGAGAAATTGAATACCGGCCAGTACAAGGACACAAGGGAGGGCTCGTAAACTGGGCCCTGCCTCAGTTTCTTCCCAGTCCAGGCCTTGCCTTAGAATGGGAGGCAGCATCCTTACCAGCTTGTGTTGCCTGCATGGCCCGTCAGTTCAGCCTCCTTGTTTGGTAAATAAGTAGAATTTGAATCATGTCACTGCAAATTCTGCATAAATTTTATGCTGTAAGTATTTATAGTGGTTTTAAATTAATTAATTAAGTTTGCTCCATCTTTGGAGAACCAGTTAACATCATTTCATAACCTCAATTTCATAAAACTAGGTTTATTTATGTCTCATCAAGTTTTATTAACATCTGTTATGTCTCTGGTTCCCTTGACTCTGTGCTCTTTGGCCTTTGTATTCGTCATGTCAGTATCAATGCAGTTCTCAGGTCCTATCAAACTTCTAACAACAGTCCCCCTCAGCGCACATTTGTGGATTCAAAGGTTTTTTTCTGAAGGTATATGATAGAGGTGTTATATTATAGAAATAAAACTAGTGGCACTGGATATTGTAAGCATCATATATCTTAAAATGTTCTTGAATTTTTCAAACACAGAAAATTCACTGCCTTTCAATGTAATCTCTGCATCTTGTCAGTAGATCAGTCCTCACATTTTCTCATTTCTTCTCCATTAATTGTTTCTCTATCTCTCTCATAATTTCAAGGGAGAAAATACATCATGCCTTCCGCTATGTCATGCTGGAACTTATTCTTTCTGATCTTTGAGTTCAGGGTACAGACAGTGGGATTTTTCAGCATAAACTTCCTGTCTTAATCACTGTGTTCATTTAAATAAAATCACTGAAATAAAATCATATATACTTTTTCCCTTACTTCATTGTGATTAAAAGTGGGATAGAATTTCTTTGAAATAGCAAGTATTTATAAATGTTTAAAGTTTTTTTAAAAGAAGAAGTGGAAGATAGGTTTTGAGATCTTGAGGTCAATTACATATACAAGAAACACGGAGCACCTGAGAGGTATTTATAATTTAACTAAATCTGTATTCACAGTTATATGGTTACCTTTAGTGTCATATTACATTTCAATCTGAATGGCATATCACCCCAAATAAAGAATCCTATAACTTTGGACCATCTCCATCTCCTTGAATCCTTATTCTCTCTCTCTCTCTCTTTCCATATATATATATACATTTTTTTTTAATTATAAGAAATAAAACATTTTGAGCTCTATGGCTAACTGGCTGACTTCATGAGAGTTTCTCTTATTCTAAAGCAGTTAATTAGACATTTTCCTAATTGAAAATAAAAATATATAATTAATTTCTAACATTATACACATTTTTCTTGACAACCCAAAGCCCTTGAATGTTCTGCCTTTTACAATATTATAAGGAAATTCCTTTTTGTTAAAATATGCATTATATTTTTAAAATGCCTATGGTTTAAATATGACAGTGGTCATCATCTTGCTGTGGGAAGAAAAGATCACAAATAAAAATTTGGTCTATGTAGCTCCATGCTATTATTCTAAAATGTTTTCAGTTTAAATGTCAAATAGGTCGTTAGAACAACAAATGATCTTGTCCTGTTTCTTGAATATAAACATCTGTTTTGGCTTTAATGTAATACACATCCTAAATTAGAGCCAATATTTTCTTTCATGATATAAAAAATAGTTTGCTTTCAGAATAAAGAATGGAAATGGAAAGAGAATTTAGTCATTTTGAATGCAAATTTACATGCATGTAACCCTCATTTGCATGCATGCAGTTCCAAAATGACTTTATATATTTGAAGAGAATGACTAAAAATCATTTGGTATTGAAAAGCATCTGCTACACATAGAGGGAAATATTATTCAACTTGAACAAAAATTTACTACATGCATCAAATTGACATTACGGAGGCTGTAAAACAACAAATAATGAAATATTATCGAATGAATTGCATTTGTTTAAGGAAGCTTATGATGATAAATGTCACAATGCAAAAAGCATTTTACTCATCAGTTTTTATCTAAATTTGCATACATCTCATGTATTTTACTTTTCTTTTTATATTTTGTTATTTTAAAAATTAGGAATGGGAAGAAAATCAGGATTTTATGTTGTTTTTACAAAAACTATGCTTCATATTTTTAACTTTCTAATTCTTCGATCTTTAAATTTGAATATCTTACTCTTTGTAGTTACACACAAATGTTTGATTTTTTTAGCCAGCAATGTCAACTTAAGTACAAAATATAATGTGACATATAAGGAAAATAGAAATAAAGTTAAGAAAACAAACAAAAAAAACAACATACCTGAGAAACAGATGTTATTTTTAAGTTATGTACTTGTTGTTCTGAACAAATATTTAAAAATATTTTCCAACATATTTAAAATTAAAAAAATATATTTTATCACAGAGAGAAAAATAAATCTGATTTTAAATTTATTCTCCTGGTGCCAGCCTCGTAGCATAGAATTTAAGAGCTGTTCATAGGGAGTCAGATCCACCAGGCTGACCAGTCTGCACCCTGGCCCACAGCAGCTGGAGAAAAACAGTGAGTGTGCATTCTCCAGATCCTGACAGGATGCAGAAGTGCAGGGAAGAGGATTGCAGAGTGGCCATGTCCCAATGCAGGGAGCTTCTTCCTTCCCACCCCTCTAGTAGGAACAACAAAAATAATGTTCTGTCTGAGTTATTTATTTATAATTTGGCAGAGATAAATTACACAGACATCATAATAGGCAATCTGTGTGCACACAAACATTAGGACTTTGAAATATGCAAATGACTCACATTCTAAACTGAGTGATTGGAACACCACTTATCATTAACATTAATATTTTCTTTGAGAGATTTTTGCTATAGGGTGCGTGTGCTCGCCAAAAACACAGAGAGAGACAGAGAGACCAAAAGTGAGAAATCACCTCCCAGGGGGATGGCCATGCCACAATCCCTTTTCCTCCATTCTCCTCTCAGGATCTTGGGCATGCATGCACACACGCCCAGTGTGAGTTTAAGCTTCCAGGTCCAGGAATTGAACCTACTAAGTGGAAGTTCAGTGACATAGCCATTACACCAACTGCTGGTTCCCAGACATTTGTAAGTTTTAAAAAAGGTATCACTGAGCACACTACTGGTTTAAGAATATGGGAACCAGCAGTTAGCGTAATGGCTATGTCGCTGGACTCCCACGTAGTCGACCATGGGTCGCGTCTCGGACTCGGTGGCTTAAATCTCACGCCGGGCGCGTGTGCGTGCGTGCCCAAGATCCCAAGAGGAGAATGGAGGAGAAGGGATTGTGGTGTGACCATCCCCCCTGGGGGGTGATTTCTCGCTTTCTGTCTCTACGTCTCTCTCTGTCTGTCTGGTGAGCACACACACCTTATGGCGAAAACCTCTCCAAAAAAAAAAGAATATGATCACAGAAAAAGTAAACCCTACTTGCAAAACTAGTTCTCAATTACAGGCAAATATTTCTCTGTTCTACCTATAACAACAAGGTAAAAATGATGCATTGGCCTGAGACAGAATTTTCTACTTTTACTCTCTTCCATTTTGTATATGTAGATATAAGTGTGTCACCCGATTCCTCTTCTCAGAAGGACATATATCCCAGTTGGTATCTCTGTTAAGGTCTGACTCAGAAACAGAACCTACCTCAAAAGGTTATGACTTTTCTGCATGGCCCATGTCCAATGCCGAATCTACATGACCCATTCCAGTGTGGGAGAGTATTGACAGGACATTTCACACCAGAGGTTTTCATAGGGGGACCAAGATATGTTAGGCCTGTGTCAGTTTAGCTACTCCCTCTTCCCCATAGATATTGATCTGTAATTAATACTCAGCACAGTATACTTGGTCTCAGCTTCAATTTCCTCAAGATCAAAACTGGTGACAGTATTTTTCAAAAGTGATGCAGAGAGAATGGGATAAATATGAAGTTTTGTGGTTGAATCTCTTGCCAACTTGCTAGTAATAAGGAACCCTTCATTGGTATTGAGTGGAGCACTGAGAGCACCCTGGCACAATGAACTGAAAAACACAGCAGTGGAAAGGAAATGTGTTAGCTGGTGCCATTTATCAAACATTGGAAAGCCTCAAGAGAAACAGTAAATATAAAGGCAATTGGATTGGATAGTCATTGGTAAGCATCACTGATATCCTGATAAATGCTAATAAAAAGCTGATGGGAATTCATAGGCATTTGAAAAGCAATTAGGAAAGTCCAAGATTCTCCTTGGCAGCATGTAAAGTGACTCTAATCCTACAGTTGAAGGGCAGGCAAAGTGAGGCCAGCTAAGGACTTAATAAAATAGTTGAGGTTAAGAAAAGTTTAAAAATCCAAGATCAGGTTTATAATACCAAAGTCAGGGCCATTGGAGGAAATATGATATTCTACTTTGCCACGGTCGCTCAATTATTAAATCCTTAAAAACATCTGCAAGCCTTGAGCCTGCAGAAGTTGCTCAGCTCAGTCTATTAAGAACTAACTTGCTTTCTTGTAAAGTTAATGGAGAGGCTCCTTTTCTGTCAGGCAGCTGCTCCAAACAGTTTGGCAAATCCTCAAACTGTTAAACATAGAATTACCACATTGCTGAGCAATTCTGGCCCTAGGTTTAATCCCAAGAGAACTGAAAACATATGTTCACACAAAAACATGAACACTAATGATATAGTAGCATTATCCATAGTAGCCAAAAAATAGATACAACCCAAATGTCCAATTAATGAAGGTATAAAAACAAATGTGGGTTTTATATAACAAACTAGCCACATGGTAAAGAGGAAGGATCTACTGATGTATGCGAATGTGGATGAACCTTGAGAACTCTGGCTAAATAAAAGAAGCTAGTCATAAAAAGACACAAGTTGAATGATTTCACTTATATGAAATCCTGGAGCGAGTAATAGAGAGAATAAGGATGCTAGTGATGGGATTGCCGAGGATGGGAAACGGATGGTGCAGAAAGACGGGCAGAGTGACTACTAATGAATATACAGCTTCTTTCTGGAGGTGAGGAAATGTTCTACAGTTAAATTTTCATAATTTTTAGTAATTCCGTGTGCTTATCTAAAGTTTTCAAATTGTATATGGGAAAACTCATAGCAAGTGAATTGTATCTCAAAATTGTTTAAAAAATTAGACTAAGAGTTCACATGTAACCATTCGGCTTGAAATCATGTTAATTTCCTTACAATTTATCAACACCAGTAAAATCAGAATGATAGTGTATCAAAATCTATATTTTTTTATATACATTTTTTTATATACATTTATTTATTCATCTGTTATGATTTTCAAGCTACCGGGTTCAGGACTTGAACCATTATAGACTTCATTTACTAAAGAACTTTTTTTTGTTGTTTTGTTTCAGGATCCAGTTAAGCACTGCACATTGTATTTTGTTGTTATATCTATTCAATTTCCCATCATCTACTATTTGTTCCTTTAAATGTACTTGTAAGAAGCTATTTACTAGGCCCACCCGGTCCATAGTCAAAGTCAGGTAATAAAGTTCTCTTTCCTTCTTAGAGATGCGTTAATTTCTTAAAACCACCAGAATAGGAATCTGAGGACAGCTCTATTGAAGTGTGCAAAAAATCTAGTTTCTGTTTTAAGTTTATTTGCTAATTTGATCATCTATCAATAAATCTTGGCTGTAACAGTTATTACTGCCATGTTTTCATGGCAATTTCATGTTTCTTTTATTTTGTCTACATTTATTAATTGAAATTAACCTATGGGA
>NW_006159452.1:1924532-1943182 GCF_000334495.1 Tupaia belangeri chinensis | reverse complement strand
CTTCACTTTCCAGTTGATTTATTTATTCAATAATATATTTATATTATCACAGATGCATGGATTTTTTTTTAAACTCATTTGGTTATTAAAAAACTTTTCATTATTTATTATTTTACCCAAATTCTTCCAGTTTCAGTCAGTAGGGCTTTTATAGACCACTGGAAGTTTCTATGTTCTTCAGATATGTACAATTTTTAAAAACACTTCCTTATTTTCTAAAACTACATAATACCCGAGGGTAATTTTTTTCGTTTTCCTTATCCAAGTCTTAGAAGTAGCCAATTTTGTAAAGATATCTCATTTCATTTTATGGAGAATGATATTTAGAAGCCAAGGCTGAGGGCTAGGTGTGCTCATTGCTGTTGTGTTGTCACTGCTCTAGGCCCTCCGTGTAGCTAGAGCTGGGAAATATATGTCTGTATAACACAGTATCTGTAGGACTACTTCCATAACTGTCTATCTACCTGTCTACTTGCCTATTATAAGGGAGAAGCAAATATTTACTTCTCTTTCTGAGTTCTTTGCTGGAGCTCCTGTAACAAAAAGGCACATTAAAAAGAGAAAAGTATATAAATTTTTCTTTAATATAATTTTTTTTGGAGAGGTTTTTGCTATAGGGCGCGTGCACTAGCCAGAAAGACAAGAGACAGAAAGTGAGAAGTCACCCCTCAGGGGTGATGGCCACACCGCAATCCCTTCTCCTCCATTCTCCTCTCAGGATCTTGGGCACACACACACACACTCCTGGTGTGAGTTTAAGCCACCGGGTCTCAGACTTGAACCGCAGTCGACTACGTGGGAGTTCAGCGACACAGCCATTACGCTAACTGCTGGTCCCTCATTAATATAAATTTTACATGACAGAAGAGATGTCATAAGGAAATGAAAACTTGAAGAAGTGGTTAAATCTGAATGTGTCTGATGAAGAATGAAAGGCTGTGGAAATATGTGATAGGACAAAATTATGAGCTAAGTGAAGTAAACTAAAATACTTAATAAGATCTGCTTGTTCAGGTTCTCTGTGTCTCTTTAGAGGTAAAGTGGTACTTTTCTCCAAGTACAGGGAAAAAAACTCTCACACAAAGGTTTTATGATTGCTTTAGTGGAAGGACAGAAAGTCTATTCTACACAGTCTTTTTTCTTTCAGTTTGAAATATTCAATATGGCAAGGTGCTATGTTTAGGGTAGCATGCTTGTACTCCATAAATATATTAAAAACTAAATTTAAGTTTATACTAACATCTCCAAGTTTAATCCTTTACAAGTATGGGTTTAGGGCATAGAACACCAGAATGCGGCACTATGGCATTTCAGAGAATAGCAGAAGTGAGAAGGTCATTTTGACCTTTTTCTTGTTAACTTGTTGGTTGTGTGCACTCTTGCTGGAGACAGACAGAAAGAAGAAAAGTGAAAGAGCACTCATGGGGGGGGCAGTCACACTGCAATTCACTCTCTTCTATTCTCTTCTTGGGATTTTGAGCACACATCCACACATTTCTAGCATGTTTTTCAAACTACTAGATCAGGGACTTGAATGGCATAGTCAGTCATGAGGGATCCAGCTGCCTTAACTATCACACCACCAGCTGGTCCCATCATTCTCACTGCTGTTTCTCCCTTCTTCCATGAACCAGGTCATTAGACTCTACTTTGAAAGGTGCCCTTCCTACACTCAGAGGAAAGAAATATTCATATTTTAAAAATAATAATTATTTTATTTTATTTCATTTATTTATTATTATTGCTTAATCTGACCAGAGAGAGAGAAAGGGAGGGTGAGAAGGCAAGCTTCTAGGTCCAGGACTTGAACTACAGTCAGCCATGTGGTAGTCCAGCACCATAAACACCACTCTACCTGCTGGACCCAAAGGAACATTCTTATCTCTGAAGACATAAGGACACAGAGAAGAACCTGAACAGAGATCCCATGAAGATTCTCCCCATTTATTATCATTAGATCATGCCCTTGTCCAACCATACTTTTCCATGACTATAAACATCAAACCTTGTATAAAATATATACATGTTTATCTGTTTCTTTGGGTCTTTATTTCCTTATGAAGTCTTCTGGCCACATAAAACATAAATAAATTGGTATGATTTTCTCTTGTTAATTTTTTATTCAGCTGTTGTAGTCATTAATCTAGTAATGTCTGAGCAAAATAAATCTTTCCACCCCTATACAAAAGAGGATCTGGGCCAGCCAGTGGCATGGTGGTTAAGGCACTGGATACCCATATGCCTGACCGTGGTTTCAGTCCCAAAACCAGAGGCATGAAAATTAAGCCAGGTACGTGTGTGTGCACATTCAAACTCTAGGGAGGAGAGCAAAGGAGAAGGGGTTGCATCATGCCCATCCCTGCTGAGGGAGTGATTTCCCACTCCTATAATCACTAGTAATTTGTCATTTGTCCCACACCAGTACATAAGCAGTTTTAGAATAGGGTCATGTTTATGCACAAGTCTTTTTGTTTGTTATTATTATTATTATTATTGCCTATGCACAAGTCTTTTTGTTTGTTTTTATTATTATTACTGCCTTAAAATGATTGGTCAGCCGTTTTCATTTCAAGTAGTTTAGATCAGGTTCCTTTTCCCATAACCATTCAGTCATGTTGTTATTTACTTGTAATATAAGCTGAGTTAAGTTTCACAATCAGTATTTAATACTGGGCTCTCTAATATATTGTATTCTTTTAAAAAAAAATCATTCAATCAATTCATTCCTTGTGGTGTTATATTGTTCTATGCATTATGACATTTGCACCACCCAAGTATCACACAGTACAGTTTCATCACCTAATTTTTTTCACAAAGACTCCTTTGCAATCAAGATCCGTTCTCTCTCTTCTTTCAACCCCTGGCATCCGGTTCCCATTTTGTATTCCTACAATTTTAGCTCTCGGATCTCTGTGCAGTTTGGTGGCACCTCTCTTTCTGTCTCTACCAGCACCCATCACGTTCTCTCTCTTATTTTAGTTGCAATGAATGTTCACTGGTGCAGTAAGGTCATAGTACTGTAATCAACCTTGACCTGCCTTTCTTTTCCTTTCCTGCCCATGCCCCATCCCCCACCATCCCCTAGCCTCCCCAGGTTAAGACTTCTGTTCTATAACAGAAAGAAGGAAAGAATCTGAAGTGAGTTTTTTGGCCCTGGCAAGCTTGATGTTCCTCTCTTCCAGATCTGCAGCACAGAAGATACTACCCTGAACTCCTTTTGTAAAGATTCAGGAGATAATTTATATACTTTGACTCCTTCCTGTAGGGATTTCACACCATCCTGATGGGCTGCACTTGGCCTTCAACCATTTGGCCGATCTACCAGCTAAACTCTAATGTATTCAGTTGCACCCACCCCAGGTAAGTGTGAATTTGGATCTGCTCCTTCCTTTCAAACACCGTCCTTGCTGCGCGTTTTCTATCTTTTCTTAGATTTTTGGCCAGTCATTTTCTCTGCTGCCAGTTGTAAATTGAAGTTAATCCAGCTCTTTTTCTGTTGTAAGGGGGGAAGTGTCTCACCATTCAGTTCTCCATATCTTGGGGCAGAAGGCAAATGTTTTCAGTTCTGTGGTTTTCAACTTGCTACTACCAGTTTACACTTAGCATGCAAAACAGGACTCTATACCCTTAAACCTTATGCTTAGAGTAAAAACAAATATGCCTAATCTGGCCCTGCTTATATAAATTATCTAAATTCTTTCCTTGCATTTAAGTTAAACCTTCCTGACTTCTGCTCTCTTGCTTGCATCTAACAACTAAAATTGCCAGCCTAAATGAATATTACTCTATGCTTTAAAATAATTATTTAATTTTATTTATTATTATTTTATTTTTAAAATTTACAATAGAGCATGTGCACTCATCCAAGAGAGTCAGAGAGAGAGAAAAAGGGAAGGTGAGAAAGTGAACTGCTAAGTCTATGATACCAAGGTGGGCCACGTGGGAGTCCAACACCCTAACTGCACCGCCACCTGCTGGCCCCAAGTATTACTGTTTTTTGGGTTCTAAAGTCCCTTAAAGAATATTACACCTAGAATTATCTTCCTTCTCTTGCTGTACTAACCAGTAATTCTTTTTTTTCTAATATAATAAGAAAAAATAAGTGTTTGTGCTTTTTCTATTGTAATTTCTGTAGGTTAGATTAACTTCAAAAGGTAATCAATTTTCCTATAGTAACTTTTACATTGGGCAATGTGAATAAATGTGACTTAAGTAACAGAAAACTCACAGATTAACAGTATTTGCATTGTTAACCACTTTAAAACAGAAAATAGTATCACCATGTAGTTTAGTAGTTTATAGAGATCATACCTTGTGTGGAGGCTAAAGTATAATCTACAATGACCAGATTATGTTTTATAATTTAATCAGCTGAATTTTTATTTTCTTTTTACTAAAACCATAAACTGTAAATGAAGATAATTTAAGAAATATTTTAAAAATACATTTGAGTAGGAAAAAGAACCAAGAAAATATCCTTTTTTAAATTTTTAGTCCAAACTATAGGCTTTGTTTTACTAAATAATATTATATATTAAGTCATCTGAAAAGTCATGATGCACTTTTGCGTAGAAAAGCTCAGAAAAAAAATTCATAACTTATCTATTGACCCAGTGCTTCTAACAGAAATTCTCTTTCAGGGAAATTTTAAATTGGAAAGTTTGAGTGAAGATGAAATGTTGAATATTTACAGGTGAATTCAAGTAAGAAAAAGTAATGTCTCATTTTCATAAGTATTTCAGCAGATTCTCAGAGAATATAACAGTTTTTACAGCCTGAGTATGTACTGACTCACACCAACATTTGGGAGGCAGAGATCATATAGGGTACCTGGGTTTCATTCCTGGGAGGCCTGAGTTGATTGCTGGCGCACTCTAAAAACTCGATGTTGAAGTACTTGTTGTAGTCCCAGCTACTCAGGAGGCTGAAGCAGGAGGACCATAACTTAGTGAGACCCGTCTAAAAAAAAAAGAAAATACACACACACATATCGCACAATTTAATAATCACATAGTGTGTTAGTTTTTTATTGGTGCTATAACAAATTTAATGACTTAACAAACAAAAATTTATTAACTTATAAATCCAGAAGTCACAATTACAAAAAGTAGTCTCACTGGGCTAAAACCAAGATGTCAACAGAATTGATTTCTTCTGAAGGTTGAGGAGAGAATCCTTTCCCTTACTTTTGCAAAGTTCTAGAAGCTATCTGCAATCCTTGACTGGTTACCCCTTCAGTCTTCAAATCCTAGAATCATCTCAACTCTCTCTCTGCTTCCATTGTCATATTTATTTCTATGTGTTTCACTTTTCTTTCTCTGTTACTCCCCTGCCACCTTCTTATAAGAACCATTTGGTTATATCGGGCCCACTGGAAAATTTTCTCATTTCCAGATTTTTAATATAATCACATCTGCAAAGTCTCTTTTGTTACAAAGGTAAAACAGTCACAGGTTCTAGGGGTTAGAATACAGGTATTATTGTGGGAGTGTGTTCAGTCTGTAAGACAGAGCTTAGAGAACTCAACAAGAGATGAGGATGCACTAAAAGGAAGTATTCCCATAAATATATTTTTACCTTTAGTTTTATTTATTTATTTATTTATTTATTTATTTATTTATTTATTTATTTATTTATTTATTTTTTTGCTATAGGGTGTGTGCGCTCGCCAGACAGACAGAGAGAGATAGACAGAGAAACAGAAAGAGAGAAATCACCCCCCAGGGGGGATGGCCACACCACAGTCCTTTCTCCTCCAGTCTCTTCTCAGGATCTTGCGCATGCACACACAGTGCCCCGCATGAGTTTTAAGCCACTAGGTCCGGGACTCAAACTGTGGTCAACTATATGGCAGTCCAGCAACATAGCCATTACACTAACTGCTGGTTCAATTTTTACCTTTAGTTTTTAAATGTCCTGAATGTCTTTTTCATTACTAACGGAAAGTTAAGTGCTACTCTACGTGTGCGTGTGTTTGTATGTGTGAGTGTGTGTAACCCAACAAAGACTACTCTATCTAGAGTAGCTTACACTGTATTCATTCAACATGGAGAGGTTCCACAGTTTTTATAAAAGCAAGAGTCAACCAGAGGAAGCTAGTGTGTAATTAATGCTCTTCTGTTGATAAGCAGTAGTTCTGTGTTTCTATTTAGAGGTGGAGATAAGGAATGTGAGAAGCAACTAGAATAATAAGCAAAACGTACTGATTCAGGGTGACAATTTCATGTGCATTATTTAGTCAGTCAGAATATATCAGGATTTGTTTGATATATATGATCTTTAATCCTATACATGTAGGAAACTGTCTGAATTGTGGAGTTAGGGATCATTTCTAACTTTGAAAGCTTGCAAGGGTTCATTCTTCCTAATTTGAAATGTACATAAGTGCAGTCCCTTGGTAACTAGAAAGTAGACATACTAATGATGGGTTTCATTCAGCATAATAAATGTTCCTCAAGAGCTTTACAGATTTGGACACCCAAATAACTAGATCTATATTACTCAACAATGAGACCAAAGTCAAAATAATGCTTATTATCACTTTTCTTCTGGGTGACCTCAAATTTTTGTTTTGGTGTGTTCCAAGTATTTTGTTTGCTTATTTGAATTTTAAGAAAAGAAAAACACATTTTAGGGGGTAAGATATTTTTGGAATTTAATTATATCACTTTCTTTTCCAATCCCTTGAACTGATAAATATTAAAGTGAATCATGCTTTTCAAATGCATTTTAAAACTCTTTCAAAGAATTGATTTAAAAATTTTTGATACCTGTATTCTTAGTTGTATTAATTTAAAACCTGTTAAATTTGTATATTCAAAGGCTTTACCTTCACAACAAAAAGAGACTAGTATATTAATATATTCTTTTGATATGCTGTAATTAAACTCTACTGCCATGAGCAGTAGAGTCTAAATAAATCTTACATATATCTGCCTATGGTTTCCTATTTTTTCAGTATTGATTTCATGTATTTTTCTCTAGAATTTCATATATTATACATAACCAGTAAAAACTTAAAATTCTAATTGGCATGAGGTTATTATTTTAGTTATTATTTTATTTATTTGTGTATATATATAGTTGTTGTTTACTATTTGGTACCTACATACTAAAGTAAATTAGCATGTATTTTAAAACACTTACCTTAGTAGAACTGGAGGAGTTAAAACAACATCAATGTCATGATTATTTTAAAGAAACATATACTACTTGCCTATGAATAACAACCAAAATAAGACATTGAACATACTTAACACATGTACATCTTTAGAAAAATTGTGTATTGGGGCCAGCAGATTACTTGGTGGTTGAGATGCTGGACCCCCATGTGGCTGACTGCAGCTCAAGTCCTGGACTTAGTGGACTGCTTTCTCACTTTCCCTTTAATTCTCTCTCTGTATCTCTCTATTCAAATTAAATAATAATAATAATAACATATGAACTAAATCACTCATTTTTTAAAACAAAAGAAAAATTGTGTATTATCAGAACCTATGTAAAAAAAAACCTTAATTTGTCCAATACTAATTTTCTTCTCTTTTAAGTTTATTCATTAATTTCCAGAGAAAGAAAAAGTTCGTTAACTTTAGCAGAGTCTTCCAACCATGATCTGGGGAGTCCTGCAGCCAATGAGGACCACAGGCACACCCCTGGGCAGGCTCAGGTCACGTAGATCCTACACATGGACACTGAGCCTTCCCAATGGCCTCCAGCATTGCACCACTGTACTTCTACTGCCTGCACCATCAGAGCTGAGCCTGTCAAATATCCTAAAAAGATGTATCTCTAATTATAGCATTTATAAAATATACATGGAGTTAGCTTAGAAATGATTTTGAATTCATATATTTTTATCATGGCTGTTTAATAAAGCTTTACCTCTCATTACCAACATTACACATTCCCCCATGAGTGAAAATGTTAAGAATTAAATTAGAAAATAATTTACTTTATAAGTATGGTCTATATAAGATCAGTACTTTACTTGAAAACACTTGGTAAAGTTATTACATGTCAGGTTTCTTTAAATATTAATTTAAACTCACACTTATACTTGCTCCATACTCTTCCTCAGAGAATTTATAAACACGGGGACCAGCAGTTAGCGTAGTGGCTATGTCACTGGACTCCCATGTAGTAGCCTGTGGTTGGTGTCCCGGACCCGGTGGCTTAAAACTCACGCCAGGTGCGTGTGCGTGCGTGCCCAAGATCCTGAGAGGAGAAAGGAGGAGAAGGGATTGCAGTGTGGCCATGCCCCCTGGGGGATGATTTCTTGCTTTCTGTCTCTCTGTCTCTCTCTGTCTGTCTGGCGAGCGCACAAGCCCTATAGCAAAAACCTCTAAAAAAAAAAAAAAAAGAAAAGAAAAGAATTTATAAACATGTGGGCTTCACATATCCTCTGTTTAAAGAATTCTAATACATTTCTGTCTTTGATCCATATCCTTTCACCCAAAAGCACTGAGAAAACTACATGGTTGAAATCAGAGAATAAAATGTGACTTAAAATGCATCCAAAAAAAAAAAAAAAAACCTTCCTTTTCAAATTGTCAAAATACAAACACCATTTGGGTAATCATGCCATGCAGCTTATTTGTATCGGCTTTACTTCTCTATATCTCATACAGAAGCATTACGCTTTCTGAACACTATTAAAGAACTGAGAATATTATTTATTTGAGCCTCATAGCAATGAAAAATCAACTTCAAAATTAACAAAAAGAGAAGCAAGTTTTCAGAATCTCCAAAAATATGTCACTTGCAATGAATAGATCATTTAAAATTTTTTTTAGAGCAAGCAACGAACACAGAAAATGAAGGAGTGACACCCACACACACACACATACATAGATATTTTACTTTATATTTTTAAATGAGAAAATATAATTGCAATCAATAAAATGATATGTCATGAAACTTTCAGCAAGTCAAAACAAGTATGGAAAAGTATGCCAAGACTGAAAAATATGAACTGTCAAAAAGTCCTCCCAGTTTATTTATTGTTTTCATCTCCAACTATGATTTCTTACAAGATTCCAGAAAGGATGATGCTAATGAACTAGTCTGGCTACCAATTTCTGGATATGTCAAGGAAGCCTCTATTTTAATCATCAATATTGTCTTTGATTTAAAAACACAAATATAGATCAGCATGTTTGTACGGAAGGATATGTACTTATGCCAGTTCCAAAACTAAACAGATTGGCATTCTTTCTTCAATGTATTATAGTTTGTTTACTTATAATTCTAAGATTCTTTTACCCTTTAAGAATGTATTTTCTTTTTGATTTTGGCAAACTTAAAGGGTATATGAGCTGTTTTAAAATTAGTGTTATTATATATTAGTAAACTGACATATCAATTGCTTCTATTTTATATTATTATTTAATAATTTATGTCAGATATTTTCAGTTTTAATTCTGACAAATAGAGGGAAGACAAGAAAATGTACCTCATATATTAGCTAATCATATACACCCCTTGTTGACATAGAAGTAAAGGATATGCAGCATGCACATTGTAAGCAAACTCAAATTTGACAAAATGACATGAAATTTACATCTTCAATGTAAATATCCTTCTTTACTTTTCTTAAGCATACTTTGTGTAAACAGTTTCCCATGTATGCTTCTATGTAAAGCAAATAAATTTATCAATTTACTTTCATAAAAGGAATATGCTATGAATATTGATTTGCATAGTGTGTTCATGTGTTTAATAATATAACTTAGAGACAATTTTATACCAGAACTTGTGCTTACCATACTATATCAAATAGGAATGAGTATTTAGGATTTTTTATTTTATATATTTATTTTTTGAGACTTTTTGCTATAGGGCACGTGCACTCACCAGAAGGACAGAGAGAGACAGACAGACAGAAAGCAAGAAATTACCCCCACCCCCAAAGGGGGATGGCCATGCCACAGTCCTTTCTTCTCCATTCTCCTCTCAGGATCTTGGGCACACATACACACATGCCCGGCATGAGTTTAAGCCACTCGATGCGGGACTCAAACCATGGTCAACTACATGGGAGTCCAGCAATATAGCCATTATGCCAACTGCTAGTCTCTAGGCTCTTTTATTTTTTAACACTATTGAAACCAATATATTTACTTATGCATTTTATCACAACATTGTAAGTAAAACTATAGGCTTACTTTCTAAATCAAAACCATTAAAATTTTTATTTTGATGGATATTTCAAAATATAGTAGATTATATCATTGTTCTAAATAGTTTTGCTTGTTCCCATAAATCTATTCCTTAAGTGTTGATGGTAGATGAATGATAAGAGTGGAAGTCATTGTACATAAAATTTCTAGGAAGACGAGTTACAGCTGAGAAGTAAGGAGTGCTATGGCAACTTAAAGGCACTGAAGAGGTTGACCTAGTTTTAAGGTCAAAGAAATTTCCTTTATGGGGCGATACCTAGGGTGATTCCAAAGGAGGAGTAAAAAGAACATATGAAGCAAAAAAATTTATGTCACTTTTTAGGAGTAAATAGTGCTGCAAAATCAACTTTTCTATTTATATCTAACCACAAAAAGTGAAATAGTGAATATGACTAATATCCCTTATAATTTTTTCTAAGCAAGTAGCACTTTCACTGGCCATTGTCTTGTATTTCCCTTTCAATGTAGTATTTCTTAAATCAAGATTTCCTATTTTTAAATAATATTTTGTAGAGCTTGATAAATTGTAAACTATTTCACGTTCCTCCACTAGTGCAGAAAGATATAAAAAAGGGTAAGTTTGTTAGGCTTTGAGAATAAAACACTAAATGATGGTTAAAGTCTGCATAGTCTTTGCAATATATAGTTCATTCCTGTAAAACACAATAAAAACATGTTCCATTTGTGATTGAAGAGAATAGGGAAAAATACAATCCCTGAGTTTGGGAAATTATGAAACATAAAGTATTTTAGAAAGAATTGGTCCCATAACTAAAATTCATACAGCCATGTTGACTTGGCAGCTTGTATAATAAAATAAAAATGTTTTCTCAAAAATTATGTTTACATTATGCAAGCAAGTTAAAGCTCTGAAATGACTGTGTTCATTTTAAATACAGCTGTTATAATGCTTACCCATATCTAAAAGCCTTTTTGGAAGGACATAGAGTACACAGAGGGTTTACCAGACCAGGCAGAGGGCCTCATTCCTTTAATGAATGTAACGATTCCCTGTTATATGGCTACTGTACTCCAGATACTTGATTACATAGTGAGATTTATCAGATTTGACATATCTTTTCTATTCTAAGTTTGCATTTTAAATAAAGGCTCAATTTTTCACAAAGGAAATATTTGGAAGCACAGACAGCATTAATAAACATCTCAGTCTTTTGGTGAAAATATGAAAAGCAGAAAACGAACTCATTTACCTCATTTGAATAATAAGCACTGCTTTCTCAATTATAAAAAGTAAGGTAGATTTTAATTTTGCTGATAATTTAGATTAGATGGTTCTCATTGTAGCGCTAATTAGAACATAACAAATTTAGCATAAAGGGTTATTTGGTATTTGAAAATTAGAGTTTATTTAACTCTAGTAGTACATTATACAGGAAAATAATTCAATAGTGTTGTTTTTTCTGGGCAACTACATGGTAAACAGCTTTATGTCTCTTCTATAGAGATCCAGTGTACTATAATTGCCAGCTGTCTATAGGTAAATTTGTATGCAACACATATGTACTGTCACATGAAACAGTTACATATTAAGATGAAATATACTGATATATTCTTCTCACATATTAGGTGTTATAAACTCGTGTCTTTAACATCCTTTTGGGACCAGCAATTGGCATAATAGCTATGTCGCTGGACTCATATGTAGTCGACCACAGTTCGAGTCCCAGACCTAGTGGCTTAAACTCATGCCAGGTGTGTGTGTGTGCGTGCACAAGATTCTGAGAGGAGAATGAAGGAGACGAGATTGCGGTGTAGCCATCCCCCTTGAGGGGGTGATTTCTCACTTTCTGTCTCTCTGTCTCCCTCTGTCTTTCTGGTGAGCGCACTCACCTATAGCAAAAACTTCTCAAAATAAATAAATAACATGGTTTTTATTGTGTTCATGATAGTCAGAATTAAACCTTAAACTAAGATTTAGGAATAACTCACATAATTTTCCCTTTTTATCTGTCAACAAGATCATACAGACTTTCTCTTTTAATAATCTATTCATTATGTATATGTAACAGTATAAATACTGTTTAGGCATTGCTTTCTCTAGTAGAATTCAACTTACTGTTTAAATTTTTAAAAGTCAGATGATACTGAAGGAAATTTTATTTGAGAGCTACTTTCAAAGTATATATTGTTTCATTTGTTTTTTTAAGCTATGGTTACATGAAAGACTCCTAGTTAGGAAAAGATAAAACAATATGAACGAGGGCCTAGATAATTTATGAAAATTGGCTGATCCTGTGGTTCGATGGATTGGTGCTGGGCAGGAGAATCTGTATCTCACATGACCAGCCTGGGTTTGAATACTGGCTCTACTGGCTTTATACCTTGCTGCATAAAGATGTTCAGAATGTCTTCTGGGACTTTGCATTGACAACAGGAGCTCTTCTACTCGTTGCTCTAATGTACCTTTGGGTAAGTCATTTAACTTGGGGCTTCAGATTTCTACATAAATCTGAAATCTTATTACTGCTAATAAGTATTCCATAATAATGATATATCCTCCAAAAATCATAATGAAACTTAAGCTCCATCGTGGAGGTATTAATAGTCAGGACCAGAGCCAGCAGTTGGCGTGGTGGTGGAGGGTGGACTCATTTGGCTGGCCACGATTGGAGTCCCGGCTTTAGTAGCTTTAACATCATGCCAGGAGACCAGCAGATGGCAGAGCAGTCACATCACTGGGCTCCCCCATGGCCGACTGTGGGTAGAGTCCAGGACCCAGTGCGTGTGTGCCCAAGATGCCATGACAAAATGGAGACGGGATTGTGGCGTGGCCATCCCCCCACACTTTTTCTTTCTCTGTGTTCATCTCTCTTTCTCTTCCCGGTAAATGCACATACCCTAAGGCAAAACAAATACCTCTTAAAAAAAAATTATGCCGGAAGCGGGTGTATGAGGGCCTAAAATCCTAACAGGAGAATGGAGGAAAAGGGTTAGCTGCATAGTCATCCCTCCTCAGGGGTGATTTCCACATTCCTTCTCTCGCTTGCTCTTGCTCTGTTGCTGCCTCTCTCTGGCAAGTGCACACTCCCTATAGCAACAAATAAAAAGTAAAAAAATTAAAAAAAAGAAAAGAAGCCAAAAAAGATAACCTCTGTTTACTCCTGGATCTGCCAGTGAGTGAACGTATGACCTTAGAAATATTCTTTATAAAAATTAAATTATTATTATTATTATTTTGAGAGACATTTTTGCTATATGTCACATGTGCTTGCCAGAGAGAGAGATGGAGAGACAGAAAACAAGAAATATTCTCCACCTGCGCCTGCCCCCAGAGATGGGCATTCCACATTCCCATCTCCTCCATTCTTCTCTTGGGATCTTGGGCACACACATATGCATGTCCAGCATGAGTTTTAAGCCGCTGAGTCCAGGACTCAAACCACGGTCAACTATGTGGGAGTCCAGTGCTGTAAACATTATGCCATCTGCTCATCCCATTTTATTATTTTTTAACTTACTATACATCACATACACTCACGAGAGATATGAAAGAGAGAGGGAAAGAAAGTGAGAAAGCAAGCCGTCAGATCTAGGACTAGAACCATGGATAACCACGTGGGAATCCAGAGCCTAATCGTCATGCCACCTACCAGTCTCATCTTGAACACACTCTAAATTCTCTGAATTTCAGTCTCTTCATCCACAAAATGGGGAAAGCAAACTTGTGGAGATTAAATTATTAGAACACATGTGGTAGTAAGCAAAAAACTAATGCTGAGTAAATGCTAAATCTTCATTTTAAATAAAATAAATTATATGTGCCATAAAAATAATTGTCACAGAATTGTTTTAAAAAAACAATTATCTTAGTGTATTTGTTTATAAGAGTACATTTTAAGTATGTTTACATAAGATAATTTTCAGGGTTATCACTCATTTATTTACCTTTTTGTTCTCCACCTAATTTTGCAGCACATAAAATGAGATAAGCACTTGCTCAGTGTTGGACATATCATAATAAGAAGTTCACAGTCTCTGTCCTAAGGGAGCTCACACTAGAGTAGAGAAGATAAACAGATTAACACATTCCTGCAATACAAGGTGGCAAAGGCTTTGACAGCCTTACTTGCAGCATGCTCTGGGACTTCTGCCATTACCTCAACCTTGTGGGACGTTACAATCCTGTTAGAGGGAGCGATTCCTAGAAACACTAATCCGTTTTAATGTTTTTAAAATGGAACAATACATTTTAGAAAGAAAATAATGCGTGTAGAAAAGTAAATTAAAGACAAATTAAAAGTTCAGGAAACTAGGAACTGAAACAAAAAGAGAAAAAAATAGTGAGAGATTGTTGAGGCATGTTACAAGAGGTATTTCTATGCTGTTAAAAATTGCAGTTTATCTGTGAATAATGAGCGACACTGAATTTTTTTTTTTGTCTGACACTGACATGTTTTAAGCACAGTTTATAGATATATTTGAGAAGAATGATTCAGAACTGAATGCTTCTTTATGCCTATGAGTGCCATCTGGTCTTGGATGACTGGACTAACCATAGGCTTTTCAAAAATCTCTCTGTGGAAGTCTTTTCCACATGCTTTCAACTTCTTCACAGAATAGAATTCATATTTCTGGCGTGGAACTCTGGTCCACCCAGAGTGAGTATTGTAGTATACTTAAAGTGGAGATTACTCAAAGCCAGGGTCTAGAAACTGGTATGTTATCACTTCTTCCGTATTCTGTTGGTCAAAGAAATATCAAATGTACCCAGATGCAAGAGTTAGGGAGGGATCCTTAGCCCAATTCTACTGGGAGTATTTTAAATAAAAAAACATTGTGGCCATCTTTAATTGAAAACTTCCATTGTTATTTCTAATTTATTCATTGAAAAATTACTGAAACAGAGTGATAAGAGATCAAGGCAATCATCAGGTTTCTAGCTCTTGAAACATTGGTTTGAAATGCAAATGATTCTATTTGGACAACCAAGAAGAGTGAGGCAATGTGTGGATTTGGTGCTGGAGACCAGAAACTGGAATCATTTTTGGGTTTGGCTTTAGTTATTCACTCACACATTATAAACAGGGCCATTGCAAACCTGGCTGTGAATGTAAATATTCAAGGAAATTAAAGAAACTATGTAATTTTGCCAGAAGAAACAATGAAAGAAATGTTCAATGGTTCAATGATTAACACTGACAAGAGTGGCCATTAGGTGGTGTGGTAGTGAAGGTACTGAACTCAGAAACATGGCTGGCTGATTTGAATCCTGAACCTAGAGGCTGACTTTCTCACTTTCTTTCTCTCACTCTCTCTCGTCAAATTAAAATATAATAATAATAAATTAAATTAAATTAAATAGTTTTAATGAATGCTGAGAAAGGGTAGTCTATTATGCATGTGGAAAAGAAGATATTCTGTTACCAGGAAAAGTAAGAATAAAGCAAATTAGGGATTCAATCATGACTGTGCCTGGTTAAATTTTTTCCTGTAGTTTCTGTTGCATATTCCTGAAACAAAATCATTGGTAAATTTAGCAAGAGAATCATCAATAGTCTCCTGAGGGAAATGGTCAAATTATAATGATTTTAGGGAGAAAAATGTAGAAATAGCAGAAATCCTCAAGAGTGGATGAGCACCCTTGTCAAGAATAGCAGAGAATATTTGTATGAAATCTGTTTATTCACTTATAACATAAAAACATAAAAGTAAACAGCCCAAAACATTTTTATAAAGTGAGCACCCTTGAAACCTATACCCAAGTGAGACAACTGGCAGAAGCTAGAAATCTCCCACCTACCACTTGATCAATATCTTTTCCCCTAGAGTATCCACAATCCTGACTTCTGATGTCATGAATTTTTAAATTTTATTTAAATAGAATCAGATGAAATCCATTCATTTGACCTCTTTAAAGCCAAATTAGGTTTGAGAGATGCATCTATTTTGTTGCATTTAGTTACATTTACTGTCATGGCTCTATATTATAAATCAGAATAGTTTAAAGAAATAAATGAAGTTCCTTTATGTTATACAGTCACAATAAAAAACTCAGTGTAACGTTATACAGTGAAAAATAACTGTGATACAGAACATAAAAGTATCTATGATACCCAGGATTCTGAGATACAAATAAGAAAAGTTCCTGGTAATAGGTACCCATGTATATTAGAAGTTGGTATATTACAGAGGCCACATTGCCAAATGGTGGAAATTGATTGTGTTCAATATGTGATGCTGAAACAATTGTTTTTCCATATGAAAGCAAAATACAATTAACTTCTATACATGTGTAACAATATGTGTCGGTAGCTCAAACCCTACTATGAGAAAATAACATTTAAAATTAGATAAAGGTGTATCCTAATTTATAATAAGCAGTAGTTTCATAAATAAGATAAATGTACACTAATATTTAAAGAAATGAAAAAACAATAGAACTCAAAGAAGGGTAACACAGACTCAGATAAAACATTCACAGTACGGTAAGCTACAAAAGCTAGTATTTAGAAATAATATAAGCCATCAGAAAAAAATATAATGAGGTAAAGTAACAAAGGAAATGTGAATAATGTGCAAATAAGGATTCACAAAGGGTAGTTGAGAGGTCAGTAAACATTTAAAAACATAGGCAGCCATCCTCTCTTTAAGTCTGAAGAAAGCAAGGTGAAACAATACTCCTTTTTAAGAGGAAGTCTCCCCATATTGTAATCTTTCTGCCTTTGCCTCCCAGCTGGGGTTGTATCATCACATCCATCTTTTTTAGACTGGGACTGGCTATGTTGTCTAGCCAAATCTGCAGCTAGCTTGCCTCAGCAAGCTAGAATTTAAACATGCCACCAAGCCCATTCTAGGAACAGAAATCCAACTCAGCCCACCCCACCTCCCCACCACAGTCCAAAATCGGCACAAATAAAACAAATCTGTCAATACCAGGTGTTTAAAGATGTGGAGAATGGATTTCAATATTGCACAGTACAGGAGTCTATCATATTTTGCTAAGGGAGATCAATTTTCACAACTCTTTGGAAAGTCTTTACTGGGTACATTTGCAGTTAGTCATTCTACTCATTCTCCTCTGAGAGTTATGTCATTAATTCCAGAAATGTTCATACGAACATATCTCAGTAATGCTTACTACGGCATTATTTACAATAGCGAATATTAAAATGAACAAATGCTATATATGTGTGTTTCATTGTGTATGATTTTACATATTGATAGCATCATAAGTTAAATGCTGAAATCAGTTAAAATAAATGAACTAGAGGTCCATTGGAGGTTCTTAATCGAAATTATTTATTTATTTATTTATTTTTAATGTTACTTATCCATTTCCTCCATAAGAGACAAAGACAGAGGGAGAGTCAGAGGGAGAGACAGAGAGCGAGGCACGTCCAACACGGCCTTCATGCTGTGATCTACACCCAGCCTCAGCTGGCCTGGATCACAGCGTGTGCATGTTCTCTGCATGCTCTTGAAGGTCCTGGAATATGGATCAGGACCTTTCCCACATGTATCTAGTTGCTTCACCATAGCACCATCATCTGGCCTTAAGTTAATAATTCTCATAAAATAATGTTGAGCCAGAAGTTGCAGTACAGTGATGCATTAATATAAGTTTGGAAGTATAAAACACAATACCAATTTTTTTTTTTTTTTTTTTTTTTGCCATAGGGTGCATGTTCTCAGTGGAGAGAGACGGAGAAAGAAAAAGTTAGAAATCAACCTTTGGAATGGCCATGGTGCAATCCGTTCTCTTTCATTTTTCTCTCAGGAGTTTGGTCATGCCCACACATGCATCTGGTGTGATTTACAAGCCTCTGGGTCCAGCACTCAAATCACTGTCAGCCATGTGGGAATCCAGTGCCTTAACCACCATGACATCTGATGGCCATGATACCAAATTTTTTTTATGTAAATATATAGAACATTTTATAGATACATAGAATAAGATACATAAATACATAAAATAAGCATGACTGTGTCAGATTCAGATGCAGATTGCTTCTGGTAGAGGAAGAACTATTTTCAAGTCTTGACTAATAAACTACTACTTTTTTTTTTTTTAGATGTTATTGCCTTAGGATGTGTGTGTTCACCAGAGAGATAGATAGAAAGAGAGAGAGAGAGAGAGAGAGAGAGAGAAAATAGAGACAATGAAAGGAAAAGTGAGAATCACCGTCTTGGGGATGGCCACATCCAATCCCTTCTGTTCCATTCTCCTCTCAGGATGTTGGGCACGCATGCACAAGCCCCTAGCTTGATTTTCTAGCCACCAGGTCTGGACGCTGCCCAGCTGTCAGCCAACTAGGAATCCAGTGATTCGCCATCTAGGAATCCAGTTACACCATCTGCTGATCCCTAAACTACTTTATTTACTTACTTACTTTTATTTAAAGTTTATTTACTTCCTTCATAAAAAGAGACAAAAAGATACAGGCACCCTTGACAGGGTTTTCGTGCTGTCATCTTCCCTCAAGCCCAGCAGTGAGCCAGAACCCTGGAGGG
>NW_006159452.1:1921715-1923993 GCF_000334495.1 Tupaia belangeri chinensis | reverse complement strand
AGAGAGAGAGAGAGAGAGAGAGAGAGAAAATAGAGACAATGAAAGGAAAAGTGAGAATCACCGTCTTGGGGATGGCCACATCCAATCCCTTCTGTTCCATTCTCCTCTCAGGATGTTGGGCACGCATGCACAAGCCCCTAGCTTGATTTTCTAGCCACCAGGTCTGGACGCTGCCCAGCTGTCAGCCAACTAGGAATCCAGTGATTCGCCATCTAGGAATCCAGTTACACCATCTGCTGATCCCTAAACTACTTTATTTACTTACTTACTTTTATTTAAAGTTTATTTACTTCCTTCATAAAAAGAGACAAAAAGATACAGGCACCCTTGACAGGGTTTTCGTGCTGTCATCTTCCCTCAAGCCCAGCAGTGAGCCAGAACCCTGGAGGGACCCTAGGAAATGCCAGCCTGTGCACAGAGATCTGGGATAAGGATCTAGAGCCTTCTATGATATCCAGCACTGCTCAGTAGTGAACCTACTTCCATGCCACCATAATGGTTAGGATTATTTATTTAATGGTAACTGCTGTAAGTATGGGGAATGGTAGTATTTGATAGAGCTGGGTAGTAAATTTACTTCTTTTTGCAGTTTTTCATTCTGTGTAGTCATACGTGACTACAAACATTTATAATTTACTTTTTCTGGCTTGCTTGATTTTTAATAAGGGATAATTATGTATGTATAACTACTATTTGGAATAAACTATAAAATAATTAGAAGGTATTTTAGAAAGATGTACTAATTTTAACATAATTTTCCTATAGTATACAAGGGATTTCCAAGAGATTGTCCATGAAAGTTGTAAGAAATCTTCCTTTTGTGTTTTTCTATATTCAGACAAGTTCATAACATTTACTTCTGAGATTAAGGTTTATTTAAAATTGAAACTGATGTTTGGAAACTGAAAATAGTATTTTGTTTGAAAAATGTTCATTTTAAAAGTAAGTCTTATTGTCTTGGTTTTATTTTTCTTTTTAAATTTAATACAACGTCAGTTTCAATCATTTTAAATATTTCTTATCCACATATACACTTGGTCCATATACCATTTCTTAAAATTTTGTGAGTACAGAAAAATGAAAAGTCCTGGAATATCTGACTTCTTTTGTGATAAACATTTTAATTGTTAGACTTTAAAATACTTGCAATTTCTTCAAAGTGCCCTCTTAAAGACTTCTCTTTTAACATTCTAGACACATTTGGCTTTTCTAAAGCTAGGTATCAAGACAAAGAGATTTTGCCGAGCATGAGATATCCAATCTGTCATGGGAAGCTTTGCTGCCATTTCTGAGAAATCTCTTTTTTGGGTGTGCTCCATCCTAGGATAGAAAAAAGATTTACAACCAGAGCATAACTTCAGGGAAATATCATCGTATGATTCCACAATCACTTAAAAGTCTCATTAGAGTCATTCTCGATTCGACATGAATAGGAAGTACAACAAACTTCAGCAAAGTATGAAATTATAAGTAATTAATGATAGTGATATTTAAAGGTAACAAAATGGAAAATATGCTTTATTGTCCTCAATATAAATCGATTCATATCTCTAGATGGAGATAATCATCTTTCTTTGACCATTGACTGCCACTGACTTGGGTTTCAGTGTCATGGATATCTATAACTATATCTGAATAACTATATTCTACTTTAATAATGCAAGGGTATCTATCTATGATACGCATTTTTAAATAAAATAATTGCAGGTTAAAATTTTGAAATATGTAGCCATCTCTTTCCAATGAAAACAGTATTTGTCTTCTCAATGAGAGTAACTATAAAATAAATATTCACAAAACTGTATACATTTCTTTTTTAGATGTTACAAGTAAAGCTAGAAAGTATAATTATATTTTTTTAAATGGCTTAGAACCAAAATATTTAAATACTCATTACCAGTAGTTCAAACACTTCTCTCCGCTCTCAGTTTCAGTTTCAGTTCTCGTCCGAAGTGTAAATACTGGACATAAAGACTTCACAAACAAAAATCTTTATGTCTAAGTTGTGTAAGGACATATGCTATAAATTATGACAATGATGAAAATAAAATTTACATTTAATAAAATGGTGATCAAGAAAAAAACAGAATTGAAGACAAATACCAGGCATAGGATATGTTTCATACTTTAGTAGCCTTGCATAGAAAATCATTCTAAATAGATTATTCAGTCACCAAGAAGGATTTGGTCATTATTCAGAGGTATTCTTTAAAGTTTACTCATTTTTTTTTTTTTTTTTTTTTTTTTTTTTTAAAAAAAAAAGGAAAGGGAATACCCT
>NW_006159452.1:1900163-1921276 GCF_000334495.1 Tupaia belangeri chinensis | reverse complement strand
TTTTGAAGGGTGTTTTTAAAATTTTTCCATTTTTTTTTTTTTTTTTTTTTTTTTTTTAGTAAGAAAGAAGGAAAGTGAGATCCCTAAGACAATATCCATGCTACTATTCCGCCATAGCTTCTGCCAGCCCATATCACGGCTGTATACAGGGAAGCATCAGGATGCGAACTCACACCTTCACTTGCAGGTTCAGCATTACAGAGCTTTGTGTTACCACTGCACCATCATCTGTCCTTCACAGGGACATGTTTTTAAAAAGAACTTTAATTAAGAAAAAATGTACAGCATTTAATTATTTTATTAATATTCTATGAATAATTAGCAAACTATTTCTAGTTTTAGTACGTCACCAAGTTTACATGATAGCATCATAGCTTGGCAACAGAGTCATGGCATGAGTATATCTACAAATAGACTCACGAACAGAGAATAAATTTACCTCTTCAAACTCCTGGCCTGGAAACACAGACTTCTCGACCATTACACAGGAGACATGCATAACCCTAGGTCAGGGTCTAGCAAAATTAACAAGGAGTGAAAATAGTCACTGAGGATGAAATTTCTGACATAGGTGCTGGATCCAGGCCAGAACACATGGGATGTTTTAAATGTTCAGGTTTAAAAATGGGATGCACAATCTTAAATAATCTGTGCCAAGATGCTTAAATCTGAACATTAGGATTGACAGATTTTTGTTTTGTTTATGTATTTAATTTTTTAAAGATATTTTTGCCTTAGGGCATATGTGTGCTTACTTGGGAGAGCGAGAGAGACACAGTGAGAGGGATAGTGAGAAATCACCCCCCGGGGGGGATGGCCACACTGAGATTCCTTCTTTCCAGTTCTCCTCCTGGAATCTTGGGCATGCACACACACTCACCTGGCTTGAGTTTCAAGCCACAGTGTCTGGGACTGAAATCATGGTCAGCCATGTGAGAGTCCAGCAACATAACCACTATGCCATCTGCTGACCCCTGGGACATGATTTAAATTTGAAGGCTGCATCAATGGTACTGTTATATGAGTTGAAGAAGTCCAGGATATCCCACTAGGAACAGACATGTGTAAATAGGTCCAGCATACCCTTAATGTAAACACCCCACACTTTTAATCTGGCTTGTCAGAAAGAAAGTCAGTGATTCAGTTGAAAAGAAGGCCATGTCAAGTATGTAAAATGCCATGGGATGAAGAGTTTAAAGGGATGTTTCTCATTTATGATGAGAAAAATGGTGGCTATTAATAAAGAGTCATTGATTTCACTTTCATTGTATTATGCATATTTTCACCCAAAATCAGCCATACACAAGGGTGGTAAGAACCCCATTTCTGTGGAAAAACAGAATAATACACAGACTTTACTAGGACCGTTAACAGAAACATGAATACCTAATATCTGTTGTTTTCAACTTTAATTTTTGTTTGCTTTTTAAATCACATTGATCTGTTTTTGTAGGATAGTAGGGATACATTCCCATACTAGGCTATTTTCCTACAATAAAAGTAGATTGAAATCATTCTTATAAACCTTTCATAATCTAGAAATTAAATTTTATTCTAATTTCAATAAGGCATTTAGTTTGATAATGCATTCTTTTTATAAATTAAAATAAAGGCTGGGAATCACACGCTGACACAGCAGTAATACAGCTGGGTCCATGTAGGAATGTCTCAGTCATGTCCTGGGGCTTACCTTTACACACCAGGTATGTGAATGCGTGCATGTGATCCTTACCGGCTCATGTTCGGGTCGTATCATTACATTGCAAACCTGTTGGGGGTACTTCTCTCTCTTGTTCTCTTTTTCTCTGTTTCTCTCATGGAAGAAAGAAATTAAAGAAATAAAATTAACTTGAAATAAAAGGCTGTAGATGCACCTTGTAGAAATAAATTGATGAAATATAACAGATTCTATTGATAACATTTGCCTAATTTGTGCCGTATTACTGATTGCTTGTTGAAAAACTTCTAAATGAGATTTGAAATTCCAATAGACCTTTAAAATTGTCTCATTTAGGCACCAGCAGGTGGCATGGTGATTAAGGCACTAGACTCCCATACAGCTGACCATGGTTTGAGCCCCAGACCAGCAGCTTGAAAATCAGACCAGCAGCACGCTGTACACAACGTCCCGGGAGGAGGATGGAGGAGAAGAGATTGAAGCATGGCTGTGCCCTCTGGGGGTCGATTTCTCATTTTCCCTCTCTCTTTTGCTCTCCAGTAGCACATGTGCCCTGTGGCAAAGAAAAAAAAAGTCTTGTTGAAATGGCTACTATAGATTCAGAAACATCTCATCACTTTCTGAATTACTTTTTTTTCCCCTATATTAACAACATTTTCTATAGAACACCTTAGAATTTTTTTAAAAAATCAATACTACCAATGAGTTGCATGTTCACAAAGGCAAAATATTTCTTATGGATCAGCTATCCTATCGTTGGTAATGGTCATGCAGTTGGTATTTTTCAGAAGTTAGAATATACATCACATCCTGAGCGCAGAAAATACAGGTGTTTGACTTTACATGTACTCTAAAAGACTAAGAAAATTTGAAGCTTACCAAAGTCTCTCATGTGATTTTTTTTTTTTAATTGCAAGGTGTATGTTGCCTGCCAGAGAGAGAAAAACAGAGTGAGAGGACAGAAGAAGGCACCCCTAATGAAGCATCAGCGTCATGGCACAATCTCTTCTTCATTTCTCCACCCCACCAGGATTTGGTTCTTGCATGCACACGCCAGCACCACAGTGTTTTCAAGACTCTGGGGCAACCACATTGGCTGGCCATGTGGAATCTGACTGCCTTAACCTCCATGCTATGGATATGGCTTCTGTGATATCTTTGAAATGCATTTGTTTGAACCATGCTTGTTTTCCTTGCTTTTTTATTTATTTATTTATTTTTTAAAAAAACATATCTTCAGTCCACATCAATCACAATGCAGCTAGTTACCTGTCTACAGGACACACTTTCTTCCCTTCTACTGAAATCAGATAGGGACAACAGAATCCTCAAAGATAATGAGCAAATGTATGTTAAACTGCACAGGTATGGCCAGAAAAGTTTTACAGTGTGATGATGCTTTTATTTTTAATAAAATGTTTAGTATTAGATATAATAGCAGGATATTGGCATGTGGGAATATGTAAACCAAGATTAGAGTTGGTAGTCAAGTCCATGGGTACAAGAACAATTGAAACAATAATTGGGATCAGCAATATAGTTTTTTGGAATATGAATCAGTTATCTTGAAATGTGTCCTAAGAGAGCATATTATGTGCAAATTATATGAATTATTGAGTGTCTGTCTACTATGTTCAGTCTTCACTACAATATTACACTAACTTAATATACCATTATTAGCAAGGTAATATCCAATTTAAGCTGCATTCAGTTTCAACCTCTATTTGTATATGTAAAGGTAGGTTGTGTTGTTGTTCATTATAACTTTGAACCTGAGCATTTATACATACAAAAATATGCAAAAAGACATAGAACATTTAAAATGTTTGTATTGGTACAGCAATAATTTTCCCTCATCCTGGATACAAATGTGAAGAGGAAACAATATTGAATAACTGGAAAGGAAAGTAATAAACTCATTTAAACACTGAGTTTGAGATTCTGATAAGACTCTGAGTACAGAATCCCATAGATATTAGGACTTGATATGGAGTCTGGGCTGGAAGTACATAGTTGAGAGTATGAGCACCTAATGTTGTAAAACAAAAGAACACACAGTAAACTTAGAAAGAGAAGTCAGTCAAACACAGATCCCTGAGAAACACTAATCTTATCTATAGGAAACTGATTACTATAAAACACAGTTGCCCTGTCCTTTCTATTCTGTAAGCCATACCTAAAGCCAGCCATCAGATGCTGTGGCTTCTTCTCTTACTATGTATGTGTGTGTGTATATGTATATATATGTGTGTGTGTATGTATATATATATATATATATCCCCCCTCTTGAGCAACTAGCTACATGTATAATGCTACACACAACAGCTAACCAAGCTGCTAACCAAGTTTTTCCTACTGTTGTGGGTATCTCCTTTTTGTCCTTCAGTCCCAAACTCTACCTCATGTTTATTTTCTGCGTCTCCTGAAGAATTCATCTTGCCATTATACCTTACACACTCTATTATTTATAATTCTCACTATATGAAGCAGGATTTATCATCAGCACCAAAAAGAGAAAATGGCAGCAATTACAAAACAGAATACTTAATGGTTTTATTAAATGTGATATTGAACTCACCTTGTTTCACTAAATGGGAATGGTTTTTATGTAAGAAGAAAACATGTGTCCTTGGGAATTAAGAGAGGCAGAAGAAAGGCAGCAAAGTAGATAGATGTCATATGTCAGCCAAAAATCAATGAGGTCACAAGTTCAGAGACATAAAGATACGGCCTCTTTCAGATGTGTAATTTCAGAGCAAAATTATTTTACCTGGAGTTAGTACAATTTTTTCAAAGGGAGACTATATATATATATATATATATACATATATATATATATATATATGAATCAGTATTGATAAAATAATAGTTAAATAGTATATACATTAGCCAAATAATTTTTTTCAGAGAGATTTTTGCTGTAGGGTGCCTGTGTTTACTGGAGAGACAGAGACAGACAGAGAGACACCCACAGGGGAGATGGCCATGCTGCAATCCTTTCTTTTCCATTCTCCTCCCGGGATTTTGGACCTGCATGCACATGTGCCCACCATGAGCTTTAAGTAGCCAGGTCTGGGTCTCGAGCCATGGTCAACTACAGGGGAGTCCAGCGACTCCATCTGCTGGTCCTGTCAAATAGCATTTTTAATAGATCATATTTGTAGGTATCTTGGGTGAAATTATTTAATATTTTATCGACAAAAACTGTTAAATTAACTCCTGTCATCTGTCACTAAAGATAAAATTTCAATTCATAACTCTTCTGACCAAGTAACTTTTAGCCTACGTATGGAGATAAACACATCCATAATTTCAATATTATATTATGCTTGCTCTATATTCAGAAGGCTGAGATAACACCTAGGGAAGTATGAATATCTTCCTTAATTCAAATACTACACATTTTATTTAAGATTTAAAACTAGAGGTGCCTAATGATAGAGTGGGATCTCTATATCCTTTGCCAAGTATCTTGTCCAGTTACATTGTTTTCTTTGTATCAATCATGATGTAATTGGCTGTTATGTGGGCCAATCTTGATTCTGTATACAGAGTAGTTGGATTCCTGATACTGTATCCAGTTTTACCTTTTGTTTTCCTTTGTTTTAATTCTCTACCAACACAGAGCACAGATCTCAGAGGAAGCTGTGGGCAGCTCTGTCTTTTATATCAACTGTCATTATAGAAAGTCACTGAATTCATACTATAGTTTTTATCTGGTTTGTCAGCATCTCAGAAAGGATAACAACAATTTTGTCCTGCCCCTTTACGTACATGCGCCATGGAAGAAACTATTGGCCTCCATGTAATGAGAATTGACTCTCATACAGAGACCATAGACATTTAAAATTTAATAGTAAAAATATAAACATGATTATTTGAGAAGACCCCTTGTTTGATCTGAGTCATGTATTCAGTTCTTGTCAGTCAAATTGTTCTTTTTCTTTTTTTTTTTCACATAAAAAATAAGAAATCAAAGCCAGTTTTTCCAAAATAATCATTTTTCCCCTCTTTCCTTAGATTCATTATCTTCTGTATTCTTGATTCTCTTTAACATCCAGTGGGTTATATCATATGCTTTATATTAGCACAAATGTTGCATGTCAATGATACTGTTACTCCTAATTCTCCCTAGTCTTCACCTATTAAGCTCAGAATACAGGCAGAAGCATAGAAGTAAATTATTTCAAAACTGTGTTTATCCTATGCAGAACTCCATCATATTAGGTTCGTTGCAAGAGGCCTGTTATAGTTTTAATAATATTTCATCCCCCAAAGGTCTGTTTTGGTAATTGGTCCTAATTGGCAATGGTTGGATCATGTACTCATAATGGAATTAATGCCACCTTGTAAGAGGGTGAGTTCTATAATAACTCTCAGTAAAAAAGATCAATTCTCTTAAGAGCCAATTGATATAAAAGAGAAAAATGCCCACTGCTTGTTCTCTCTCTGCAGACGGCCGCCTACACTTTCAGTCTGCTAAAGACAATACTAATAGTAAAAACATGGAAGTCAAGATATAGGCAGAGATTTTAGTTTCAAAGAACACAGGATAAAGGACATGTAACTTGTAACCAGACATATTAAGAATGTTCAAAATTCAAAAAAAAAAAAAAAAAAAAGGGAGGGGCCCAGCTTTTTTTAAAAAAAAAAAAAAAAAAAAGTGAGGGGCCCAGCTTTGGTCCTGTGTGGAGCTAAGGTTTTCTGCTCCTCAGGCTGGAACTGCATGGGGTCCCGGGTGTGATTCCTAGTCAAACCTAAAGCTTGGGTACCACTGGTGGATTGCATCCACAGTCCCAACTGGGAGACTGAAGCAGGAGGATCCTAACAAGAGGTGACCCCGTCTTTTAATATATGTATTTATATACACACATACATGTAAGTATATATTGAAATGTAAAGTGTAACATTGGTGAAAATGGCAAAGGAAGGACTTTAAAAATTTCTCTTCTCCACAAAGGTGAGAAAATTAGCAAAATTTGTTATAACAAACCTTCTCAGAACTCTAGAAAAGAACAAAAGTCTTCCAATAGCATAAAGAGTGTCAAAATAACTCTCTGGTTGAGAGTTGATAAAAATATATAATAATTTTGCAATCTCTAGAAACTGCAAATCTATTCTTAAAATAACATTTCTAACAAAAATGAAAATAATAATGTTAAAGAAATAAAATTAGATAATAGAGGTAGTAAGCCACATAAGAATTGTGTCAAATTATGCTCAGTATTTAATTACTTAAAGTAAATAAAAATGAACATATTAAAAATAAGCAAAATAGTGAACAAATTATATATATATTTTAATTCAGTCATTTTATATTCATTCACTGTATATCATTACAGCATACAAAATAATTTTCTCACCCAGAGTACACTGTGTATTGGCTCAAAGATTTTACCATATGTATAATCTTAAAAAAAAAAAAAAAAAAAAGAAGAAAAAAGAAAAATCTTAAGAAAAACAAGATTAGAAAATAAGCACAGGGCACAGGGGACCAGTAGATGTCATAATGTCTATATCACTGGACTCCCACAGAGTTGATAGTGGTTCAAGTCCTGGACCCAGTGGCTTAGAACTCAAGCTGAGCACATGTGCATGTGTGCCTAAAATCCTGAGAAGAGAAAGGAGGAGAAGAGATTCTGGCATGAAGGGTGATTTCTCACTTTTTTTTTTTTTCTTAGAGATTTTTGCTATGGGCAGTGTGCTCTTGTTGGAGAGACAGAGAGACAGAAAGTGAGAAATCACACCCACTGAGGGGATGGCCACACCCCAGTCCCTTTTCCTCTATTCTGTTCCCCAGGATTTGGGGCACATACACACCTGGTATGAGTTTTAAGCCATTGGGTCTGGGACTTGTACCAGGGTCAATTATGTGGGAGTCCAGCAATCACTATGTGTATATTATATATAATCATTATACCATCTGCTGGCCCCTGACTTTTTGTTTTCTGTCTGTGTCTCTGGTGAGTACATGTGTCCTATAGCAAAAAATCTCTCTTAAAGAAAAAGAGAAAAAAATATTAATATGAATAATTAAAAGGAAATAGCATATTTATAAACTACTTTTCTTCCTTCCAAACAAAATTGAGCAGTAAGTTTTTTTGTTTGTTTTAAAGAGATTTTTGCTATAGTGCATGTGTGCTTGCCAGAGAGACAGAAAGTGAGAAATCATCCCTTGGAGGGGGGAAAGCGATGGTGCAATCTCTTCTCCTCTATTTTCCTCTCAGGATTTTTGGCACACATGCACATGTGCCCAGCGTGAGTTTTAAGCCACCAGGTCCAGGATTTGAACCATAGTCAACTATGTGGGAGTCCAGCAATGTATGTAATCATGCTGGTTGCATTGCCATCTGCTTATGCCATCTGCTGGTCCCAAGTAGTAAGTTTTAAAAAGTTAAAATAATGCAAATTATAAAGATGATTGAGTAAAAACTATGAAGGTAATTTTCAGTTGAAAATATTTAATTCACAATTAAATATTTTTATTTTGATTTCTAGATATTTATTTTTGTTGCCTTAGTAAATGGAAATCATTTATGTGTAAATTCATTCATTATTAGTGTACAAAATGTGATAGATTTATGCATCTTGATTTATATCCCCTTTCTGAATTTATCACATATATGAGTTTTCTTGTAGATTGTTTAGTCTTTTTTTTTTTTGAGAGAGATTTTCGCTATAGGGCGCGTGTGCTCGCCAGACAGACAGAGAGAGACATAGAGACAGAAAGCGAGAAATCACCCCCCAGGGGGGATGGTCACGCTGCAATCCCTTCTCCTCTATTCTCCTCTTGGGATCTTGGGTACGCACGCACATGCGCCCGGCGTGAGTTTTAAGCCACCGGGTCCGGGACGCGAACCGCGGTCGACTACGTGGGAGTCCAGCGACATAGCCATTACGCTAACTGCTGGTTCCCTGTTTAGTCTTTTTTTGTGTATATTATCTCATCATTCACAAATAGGGACAATTTAATGTTTTCCTTCATGAGTCAGATGCTTTTTATTTCATTCTCTTTTATTGGCTAAGAAGTCCAATACTATGTGGAATAGGAGTAGAGAAAGTAGACCTCCTTGTCTTGTTCCAGTTTTCAACTTTTTCCCATTTATTATGATGTTAGCTGTGGATTTATTATATGTAGGGACTTTGTGTTAAGAAATGTTTCCTCCCCCAAAAATGAAATGCTTGGGGCCAGTGGTTTATAGGCTTGATTCCCACATAACTGGCCACAGTTCACATTCCAAACTTGGCAGTCTGAAAATCACACAGGGCACATGTGTGTGTATGTGTGTGTGTGTGTGCGTGCCCAAAATGGATTGAAGTGTGGTCATTCCTCTGGGGGGAGTGATTTCTTATTTTCCATCTCTCTTTCTCTTTTTCTGTCTCTGTCTCTCTCCAGCAAGCACAGGTACCTTACACCCAAAAAAAAAAAAACTATATAAACACATATGCATATATATTTTTGTGTGTACATAGGAATCTTAAATATATACATTTATATATATATATATATTATATTACATATGTAATATATCTGTATATGTTTTATGTCTATATATAAACGCAATCTTATTATTTGGGTATTTCTCTAAAATACATAATGGTCAGGGACTTCAAATACATTCTATGGCTCAAAGACTACTATCAGTCTTGCTATGGCTTCTGGTACTTCTGATTCCCAAAATATCCTAAGTATCTGTGCTGCAGTAGAAACCTGTCAGCCCATCCTTATCTGTGAAGAACTCAAAATTGTTTTCTCTTCTCTTGGTGTGATTATGATTTTCTTCAATCCTGGTTAGGTGAAAATATGTTACTGCTCAAGAATTGGAAATTCTATTTCATTCCCACCTAAGAATTTTATTTTAACACTGTCTTTGCATAATATGAAAGTAAAAGGGAATTCCTTAAGAGTAAATGAAAAGTGTTCAGAAAGAGATAAAAGATAAAGTTCTGAAGATGATTTTAAGATTAGTAATTATCCTCTGTGCACATAAAAAATCATGAAAGGGCAATAGTCCTTTTAAACTTATGTAGAGTAGGTAATTTAACAAATTTAAAATAAATTAGCCAATTGGACAAATTTAGTTTGTCCAGATAGTTAATAAGCTAATGTAACACTCTCCACTCTGCCCAGCATTCTTAGGTATAAATGTGATCAATATGTATCATAGCCACTGAAGTAGAAAGGTTCATTTGAATATTAGCTTTTCTCTATACTGAAAATCTTTTCCTTAGACTATCATTTGATAAATTTAAGTCTCCTTCACTGCTTCATTTTTGTTTAAATAAAGCTGTATATTTCTGCACTGATATGTAAATATTAACATATTGAAAGTGAGCACTCTCATTCTCACAAAAAGAAAAAGCTGAGCTGTGGTGGTTATGTCGCTACACTTCCACAAAGTCGATGGTCATTCAAGTCCTGAACTCAGAGGCCTAAAAAGCACCCTGGGTGCATGTGCATGTGTACCCAAGATCACAAGAAAAGAATAGAGGAGAAGGGAGTGCGGCATGGCCATCTCCCCTGGTGAGTTACTTCTCACTCTCTGTCTCTCTGTCTCTGTGTCTCTGGTGAGTGCACACATCCTATAGCAAAAATATCTCTCTCAAAAAAAGAGAAAGCTGAGCAAACTGAAAAACAAGTTTGGTTTTTGTTTGTTTGATTTTTGTACCCATAAAGGTACAAAATACATTCAAATACATTCTATGGCTCAAAAGGTACAAAAAGGACAGGTTGTTGCCCCCAAATCTAGAGTTAGAGGCAGATTGAGAGAACACAACTTCACAACTTACTTGGAGAAGTCACTGCTCTAGCGCTACCAGTGGGAACATTTAAATTATAATTGAAGAATTATTGGAGAGTCAATGAATGAAACTCTATTGAGTGGAAAACTCTAGGGCTTCCAATCTTACAATGATCTTCTCACTTTAGCTAGGTTTATCTCCAGAAGTCATACCAGATTTTCACTGTGAAGAATAGGTGAAAACCATTTTTCTTGTGGGAAGGCGGGGGAGGCAATAACACTCAAAAATCTACTCATGATATTCTGTTCTTCTGAACAAGAGATGACCCTCAAGAGAAACCACTTAACCAGCCTAAATCCTTTGATTTTTTTGCAGATCCTAACCAATATGGAGGAAGGAAAATACCCAGCTTCAGCTTACTCTAGCTTTTGACATGGGGAAAGAGAAATTCCCATCTTCAGCTCTTTCTTGCTTTCTTATCATACCTAAAGGGGACAAATACTGGGAAGCATTTTTTAGAAGTCCCAACCCTAGAGTACAGTCTCATTAAAATACAATAAATAAATGAATAAATAAATAAATAAATAAATAAATTTAAAATTAAAAAAATGAAACCTAATTGTAACTACATCTAGGAACTTGGTATAGTAACAGAGGAATATAACTGAAAAAATCTGCCTGGCTCAGCTCCTATTTAAGGAGTCTGGTGTGTATTTGTGGGGAGGGAAGGGAGTAGGAAGCATGTAGCATGTGGTTAAGGTGCTGGATTCCCACGTTGCCTACTGTGGTTCAAGTCCTGACCCAGGCAAGCTACACTCTCTCCAACGAGTGCACATGCCCTACGGAAAAATCTTTTTTTTTTTTTTTTGAAAAAGGGCATAATTTGTAAAAATTATAGGCTAACATTTTTATTCATATATTTGTTCAGCAAGAATTCATTGAATTTTAATTATACATGAAGATGGGTTCATGTCAAATAATTTAAAGTTATTCACAAAGGGGGAGCATCAGATGCGTAGCAGTTACATCATTGGACTCCCACATGGACGACTGTGGTTTGGGTCCCGTATATGGTGGCTTCAAAATTACACCTGGCACATGTGTGTGCATGCCCAAGATCCCAGGAGGAGAATGGAAGAGATGAGATTGCTGAGTCATTATCCCCGGGGGGCGAGGGTGGTGCTTTCGATTGTGTCCTGGCCATCACCCCTGGGGGTGGGGGGGAGTTATTTCTCACTTTCCCTTTCACTGTGTCTGTCTTTCTCTCTCTGGAGAATGCATATGCCCTAAGACAAAATCCTCTTTTTTAAAAAAGATATTCATATAGATAAGTTCATAATGTTGAAGGTTACATATTTTGTTGGCTTTTCCATTGTTTGTCAATTTAGATATAGCTGTTGGTTGTCAAAATTACTATTACCATACTAACTGACTTTGTCTAGGTGGGTTACTATGAAAATCATACAAGACACTGGGTATATCATAAATAATAAAAGTTGATTTCTTACAATTCTGGAGGCTGAGAAGTCCGAGATCAAGAGTCTAACAAATCTGGTGTCTGGTGTCTGGTGTTGACCTCTTTCATAGCTGGGCATGAACATCATTACTCTGTTTTTTATCTGTTGACGAGGATGTGTATGGTGGTCTCAACTGGGTGGGACTGAGGTGTATATCATACTGGGTAGTCTCTTCGCAATCTCAATGATGTTTAGCATTGTAATGTATGAATAATAATTTTAAATTAATGAAAAATAATAAATATAACCAAATGTTATGTTAAAGTTATAGAAATAAATTGACTAAATTCAGCAAATATATTATTTTTTAATACACAGAAATAAAGTACATGAATATACTAATAGTAATAATGATTATTGAAAAGAACTATTTGACACACAGATTTATACTTAGGATTAAAGGAACCAACAAGATGGATGAAGCTCCCCCAGGGACTGGAAACCACCAAGCTCCATTATTCTAGGGGGGGAGACAGGAGCAATAGTGTTATTGGAACCTGGAAAAATTTCAAGTCTAGAATATTAGACCCTTGCCAGGACCTGCAGTGGTTGAAAGATGGCGTATGCACAAGCCATAGCCCTATCTACAGAGAGGACTTGGGGAAGTAAGTACCTTTGGTTCTCTTAGCTACTCCTTCTAGTCAAATCCAACCTGAAGTCAGCACGCAAGGAGCTAGTCATGCCATGGTTACATGTTAGCTTCCTAGGATCCAAAACATGCCAAAACTGGAAAGAAAAATTCCTGGACTGGCCAATAGAGAAAAAGTGGTCCAATTACACTATGACTGGGGTTTCGTTAGGGGTCTCATTAACCTTGAAACATGGCTAAGTGAAACTTTGGAAGTGACATAATGTATTTTTTGCAAAACACTGATTGGATTCATTGGATCATAAACTAAGCATTAATTTTATACCTGCATTCATGCGTGAGATAGTCTAGTAGCTGAGTTGATTTTCAGATATTCCTCTTTTCCTTTACTTCCCAGCTTGCTTAGTTGACCTTGTTGCCACAGGACTTACAGGTATGTGCTCAACCATAACAGCAATGACTGCTGGCTATGTTGAAATTGTGGATGCATACAATTTTTCAACTTTGAGTATCATCTGTGCTGTAAGTTTCAACTATGTATCTTTTAATAAATTAAGCTATTTCTTATTGATTTTTTATGATATTTTTTATGTTTGTATCAAACAGTGCAAATTAAACTTTAGAATCATATATGCAATCAAAATCCATTAAGATACCCATATACGCAGTATTATAATGATCATAGTCTTGGCTGGACATTCTATACTTAATAAATATAATTAAAAGTGAGTTAGAAGGGAACATTTTTAATAAACATACAGTAACGCACATGACTCCAGGTTAAAACTTATATCACCTTTTCAGACAATACTGTATTAAAGACAGATAGATAAAACAACAGGTTAAATATGTGAAAATTTTGGTATGTGATTTTCTTGTGATCAGATCATCAATATCAGTATAGATGTTTAAAGTGTAGGAAGATTTATTGTATTTAATTTATAAATATTTTTCTATCCATGTATTATGGCTCTTCAAAGCACATCTTCTCTCTCCCTCCTCCCCATCTACTGCAATTTCATGGTCTCTGACAAGGTAGTAAACACCAAGTAAAAGGGAGTCTCTTCTAGCACCCAGGATACTGTGTGAGTCTCAATGCCAGATCTAGGTCTTACCCTTTATGAACCAATTACTGTGAACAGAATACAAATCAAATAGATCGTTTAATATATTCACTTCATACTCTGGAGGTCAGTACAGTCGAACGGAAGTGTTTTTTTTTGTTTGTTTGCTTTATTTGTTTTTTGGTGGTTTGTTTTTTTGTTTTGTTTTTGTTTTGCATAGGGAAGGTGTGCTCACTAGAGAGAGACAGAGAGAGGGAAAGTGAAAAATCATCCCCCTCTCCCTCAGGGAGGATGACCATAGCACAAGCCTTTCTCCTCCGTTTCCCTTTTGGATTTTCAGTATGCGCACACACATGCCTGGCATGATTTTCAAGCACCAGGTTGCAGGCTCTAACCTCATTTGGCATGTGAAAGTCCAATGCCTTAACCACCATGCCACTTACTGGCCCATACCTATCTCACTTTATGGCTGAGAACGGAGACGAGTGAATTTGAAAAACAAAAATATAAATATCATTGGGGAAAATGCAGAAATCAAAACTCTAAGCACATTACATCACTTTTAGCTCAATGTTTTTCCAAACTCGTTATGTACACAGTCTTCCCAACACCTAAGCTGCCATCCTTCAATTCTTTTATAATAAAAAGAATTATTTCTATTATCCCCTATTTCTCAGGATGGTTAGCTTTCCTCGACTGTTAGTTGTGACAGCTTCAGAAAGAATTTTGCTAACCATCCTATGTATGTAGATGCCCTTCACACTACACCACTGTGAATTTTTAACCCAGCCATGTATTGTGTGCTATAAACTGTAAGTCATAATTTGCATGATTAAATATTATCTATGTATTAGGGCTAAGTAAAAAGGTGAACACATATCTCATGTGTTTTTCTATTTCTATTTTCTATTTCTCCAACTAGAAATAGAGGAGAGGGGCTTCATGAGAGGAAAAGTTTTGTCAGTTTTCTCCTACTAGAACTATAGAAACATATAGTATCTGGCACCCAAGAGAAGTTCAGTACATACCTTTATATTAATTAGTAGTAGAATATTGATGTGTGCAATTGAACACGGGAGAGATAAGTGTGAATTCATGCATATCTATATCTTCACCAAAAAAAAAGTTATCAGAAGATATAATTTCTGAATACTAAAATCAGAAAGTCAAATAGAAAGTAAAAACTCATTAAAATAAAACAACTTGAAAATAATACAGGATGATACTTAATCAGGTAAATTTATATATATGAACAAATTAATACTAGAATGAGCCTTACTAAATAGCTAGTACAACCCTGATATTAAATAGTTATGAAAATAAATACATAAAAGTAGTATGCAACTAAGCTTTGCAATTAGGATTACTCATTGCAGAAAATCTTGTTACTACAGCCAGAGGCTCGTCATAAGAATAGGCTGTGCATGTACAAACCTAAAACAATAATAAATACATCATGTTTTTACATATCAACTCATTTGATTTTTTTTCACACACTTGCATATTATGCAAAAAGTCAAGCTATATTCTAATTTTTGTGAGTATATTCATTTATTTACAAATGATATTAAACATAACAAGAAAGCATAATGGTAACAGAATTACCAAAATAAAGCATATCAGTGATTGGATATAAAATTTTAAAATCACTAATTAAAAAAAAGAACCACACATATATAAAGATAACATACTGAAAACACAGAATTCTTGAGCTTCTACTGACTCATGTGCATTTACTGCCATATAATTCTTGTTAAATTATTGGCACAAATCGATATGGACAATTCAACTTCAGTATTAAATATTCTTTCTGAAGGCCTCATAAATTTGCAGAACAATGTAATCTGAAGGTAGCATCACGAACTTCACCACTCTACATCTGTACAGAGTTCTCTTTATAAGATGGCAATTTACCCTGGCATCAACCTTTTACCCTTACTCTTACATCGGGAAAGTATGGAACATTTCACAAATTTGTGTGACATCCTTCTGCAGAGGCTATGTTAATCTCTGAATCATTCCAGTTTTCGTAAATGTGCCACCAAAGCAAGTGCCCAACTCAATTTATATTTAGTGATAACAATTATACATGATGTAAAAAATCTTATGAAGCTATTTTCTATTATACCGTTTGTTGATTGGCTAGTCCCTTTAATAAAGTACCCCATCATTTAAATATATGTGGGTTTGTAGCTGTGTGCGACTGTGTGTGTGGGTGTGTGTGTGCGCGTGCATGTTGTGTATTTCTGGATGGATTGAGGAGATTTGGTGTCTGTATTTGGATACAAACTACTACTTTAAAAGGCCACGTAGTTTTCTGCCCTGTCAAATAATATCGTGCTAAGATATGATTCATTCAACTCAAGTCAAATTCACCTAAGGGGGGGGGGGACCTAAAGATATTAATTTATTAATTGATAAATACAGCATTCAAAGAAGAATCCATTTGTTTCATTATGAGGCTGGACCTAAGAATTGCTCACTTAAATATATGACATCTATTCTCCTAGTAATGAGAGAAGTTAGAGGAATTACTCCTAATCTCATTGCTTTAGTTTAAGATTCTCCATAATGTTACTCAATTTGGTATTCCAACTCTATTTTCCACTTCTCTCCAAAATTACATTTTCATTATAACCAGGGTCCGTTTGTTCACATTTTCACACACTATGAACATTTCTATCCCAATCCCTCTTCTCTAAACGTCACTATGTCTTTAACATTTTTCTTTGTTTTTCATTTCTTACTGACAACTCGTCTCACTAGCAATTTCCAGTATTCTTTTTTTCTGGGTTCAATTCATGCAGTAGTATTCAATTTTTGTATGTGGAGCAAATGTCTCCATTGAAACTAAAATGTTATGGCCACAGTGATCAATTGTATATTTCAGAGTCATTCAAAGTTACAGAAAATAATTTAATACCATAAAATCTTGCTTTCTGAAAGAATGGCTCACCAATGCTTTTTTGTAGCCCAAGGGTACCCTTTTGACTGAATACAAACTTCCAATACCTGCAGCGGCAAGGTCTCTAGTTAACTGATCATTCCTCTGAAGCAGGGCTACATTTCAAATTGCTGTTTTAACAGATGGTTAAGATAAAGGGAAAATGGGAATAAAAGTTTCATGTGCAGCAATTCGTTTTTCAGCTACTTTACTTGCTAAACTTGCCTTTCTAAGATCGTAGGCCTCCAGGGTAAGAGCTTGTGTTCTTTATGACTTTTCTGTGGTTACAGCAAATGATAAATAATAATAAGTTTCATGCGTTATAGCTGCACAGTGCCATTCAAAATGCAGGTTAAGATTTTTGGTCTATAGACTTGATTTTACCCATAATACACTCTTTTTTCTTTTATTGTAGATCTGTAGACTATCTTGCAAAACATTACATGATAAAATTGGGTGAATTTTCTTTTACAGGGCTTTGATTTGCTGACCTATTAATTTGAAAGAACAGCTTGGAAAACCAAAAAGGAATTCTTCTCAATTCCACTAAAATTAACTATAAGTATTTTTTCTTATTGATTCTTCATTTATTTATAATAAACATTATTCTAAAATACATTGTGAGATCCTTCCGTTTACTGAGTCAAGAAAAAACTAGATGTTTCTCATACACAAAAATAAAAATAATTTACATGGCCTACTTGACACATTCAACCTTTCATTATGAATTAATTTAGAAAGTGGTGGTTTGAAGATATGTCCAGCATTATTATGAGAACTGGTTTATGTTTAAGTTTAGTCCTAATACTATCCTTAGCTATTGACTTATGCCTCTTCTACCATAAGTATTCCTAAATAATTGAATGAATAAAAGGAGACCTTTGAGAATGGAGGCATGTGGCCCAGGTGCTGAAAGATCAACTATTTCTGGTGTGGGACAGGTTGATTGCAGTGTATATTCATGAGAATAAGTTCCATAAGAGAATAAAGGGAAGTAGTAAGTAGTATCTACCCCAAATCTATGCTATTTATCTCATTTCTTAATTGCACTGAGTATAAATTAATACACACACCTCAACAAGAAAAGGGTGAAAATAATTTTAATCCTGTAACTATTGTGTTACTATCATTTATTTTCTTGTTTATGATTTGTTCTACTGAAAATTCTACCTTACTATATACCTACATATTTGTCATCTAATTCTCTCTCTGTGAGAACCAACATTATGCTGGGAGAGCAATCTGTGCTCCAATAAATTAGGGAGGCCAGGGATGTTGTCCAGCATAACTAAAATTCTCAGCACTGCTCACAGGAATGGTTCACAGTAAGCCCACATGGAAGTTTTCATTACATCAATAAACTGCTCAAGAAGTTCAATATCTGAGACGTGTAATTCTGTATAGTCCAAGAATAACTTATAACCAGCTTGCTTCATAAATGAGGATTTGCAGTTGGCTATCATCCAGCAGACACACAAATCTGTACTATAATTTTTTTACCTCTGTCAAGAAACATATTTTTCTATTGATTAGTGAAACAAAATAAATTAATAAAATTAACTAAAATTAATTATACTTTTGCATGATATGTCTACTTTATTCTGCCTTTCAAAGCATACATAATCTATGCTGTTTAGTGAAGATTCCCCCCAGCTATTTTGGATCCCTATAACTTAATTTTTAAAAAAAATACATATTTTTTAAACTAAAGCAGTTCTCGGGTCAGCAGGTGGTATGGTGGTTAGGGTACTGGATTCCCAGTTTGAGTCCTGAGTCTCTCAGCAAAAATCATGGTGGGCACATGTGTGTGTGTGCCCAAAATTCTAAGAGAATGGAGGAGAAGAGATTATGATGTGCCCATCCCCTGGGGAGGGGAGGTGATTTCTCACTTTTCCTCTCTGTGTCTCTCCATTGAGCACACACACCATATGGTAAAAATCTAAAATAAATAAACAAACAAATAAATAAAGCATTACCAATAAGAAAAAGGTATTGTGTGTACTTCAGTTCTTAGAAGGTTATCAGTTCTCAGACTACGACAGCTACAGTTGCAGGTGTTAGTTACTGTATACTCTGGATCAAAGAGCATTAGTAAACCATATTGCAAGTGAACCAATCATCCATAATCTACTATAATATGCTAATCTGAACACACTCTGCAACAAGTAGTTTTGTGTATGTGTGGCTTCTCTTTCTTTTACTTATTTTATGTCTGGTGAAAAATTTTTACCCAATGTGAATGATAAACATTATATACAATGATAATAAAAATTCTATGTGGGACACTACAATACAAATTTTTCGGGGCTTATGTTACCTTCAAAAAAGTTGGGGAGACAGATAATACATATTAGTACTGGAGAGGATGGAGTAATTCTTTAGTATTATTAAAGACACTATAAATAGAAATGAGCTAGAGAAACATGACGTCTGTTTATTAAAATGATTGCTAGAATAATCTATTTCACGAAAACATTTAACTGTAAGAGATTTGAACAAAACAGATAATTTCCATAATTTCCAGTGTTAAAATCTGGAATAAAAATTCTGAATAAAACTGATTCTGTTAGCATTCCTACTTCCAGAAATGCATACTTACGCTGCTACAATTTTTTTGATGTCCATAACAAGGAATGATTATTATAGACTTCACAAAGACTAATTTCACACTTAATACTGTTAGAAACATGGAAGCTGATAATATATACAGACGGCCTATAGGTGTCCTATATTAAATATTTATTTTTATTGGGGTTATCCTGAAAGTTAAAATTTCTAACTAGCTAATCAATATTTGCTACAATAACAATGAAAGTATAATTGATAACTTAATGTTTTTTTGACTAAGTATAATTCTAAAAATTAGTGTAATACATTATGTTCTATTGATCATAAATTGAGACTTCAAAAACACCAAAATGACCTGTAGTTTGTGTTACTTTGTGATCTGATTTTTTTTTTTTTTGAAGAGGTTTTTGCTATAGAGCACCTGTGCTCGCCAGACAGACGGAGACAGAGAGATAGAAAACCAGAAATCACCCCCGGGGGACGGCCACACCGCATTCCCTTCCCCTCCATACTCCTCTTGGGATCTTGGGCACGCATGCCCACATGCCCAGCGTGAGCTTAAGCCACCGGGTCTGGGACTCGAACCGTGGTCGACTACGTGGGAGTCCAGCGATATAGCCATTATGCTAACTGCTGGTCCCATGATCTGATTTGTTGACCTCAAAACTATTTAATCATATATTGCTTTTCTGTCAATAATTAAGTGTTAAGATGAAACCAAGACTAACTGAAAGTTAATTTCTATTTTGTGGGATTCTATTTTTATGCAAGAGGAAAATGTTTTTTGAAAGAGAAGAGATTAAAACGTATCAGATGAAGTCACTGGTTTCTCAACAATAAAATCAACTCACCCAAAAACCATTTTTAGAGAAAGAGTTATAACCATTATCTTGATTTGCAGTTAAAAGATGGGAGAAAAATTAGTGGCCATTTTCAGTAGATCAGCTTGATTTTTCTCTTGACAAAAACTTCTTAATGGAAATTACTGTCACATCATGCTTACAACTATAATTACTAGGTAAGTCAGACTCTTCCAAATTTCTACTCAGAAAGTGTGGCGTTTGTCTGAATAGCAAATTTCCCCCACATACAATTGATCACTAAATTCTCTAGAATCTGCCTCCAGAATGGATCTGGAATATGACTTCACCTCAGCATCTCTATCCAGCAGCACCAGAAACAGTGGAACTAATTCTTGTGGTGACTACTAAAATAGCCTCCTCACTAGCAATGAGTTTTCTTTTGCTTCTGTATTATCATGCAGCTCCTAATAGCCTCCTCACATTCAAAGAATTTAAGTTTCATCGGGTCAGTTCTCACACTATACATTTTAGTGTCATTGTGTTGCTCTTAGTTGAAATTTTAAGATTTCTTCCTGTTACCTCAGCATTGTTTCCTGTCATGTCTTCACTCTCGCTGCATGTCGACACTGGCTGCCTTTCAGTGAGTTAAACGCACCTTTAGGAATCAGTCTTTGCACACACCGTTCTCTTTACTGGGGTAATTGCTTCTCACCCAACCACCCACAGCTTTTTAGCCAACTCCTACTCAAACTTTATGTCAAAATTGAAAAGGCCTATCTAAGCGCTCTCTTCCACCAAATCCACAGTACCATTTGTTTCATCTTAGCGCTCATGATAATGTGAAAGAATGGAATCACATGTATATCTCTTTTTCTCTTAAAATATTTTCCCTTGTTAAACTCTACATTATCCCTCTCTCTGTTGACCTTTCTCCCCACCACCATGCACAGATGTGTGTGTGTGTGTGTCTATGTGTGTAAAAACTTGTATTTTCAAGATAGCGCAAAATACAAGATGCATGGCCGCATTTGGACATTCAATAAGTTTGTCTAGTGGATAAATTGGAATGAAAGAACACTGTAGACAGAAAGTACAAGCAGGAACACTAATTATGTATTAGTAGACAATAGCACATACGTTGGAGTTAGAGAAATTTCATTATAGTAGAAAATTCACGAGAGGATTCTGTCACAATATAGAGGCTATAG